>NC_041228.1:34343036-34343965 GCF_002837175.3 Physeter macrocephalus | reverse complement strand
GCTGTGTGTTTTTCTGTCTTTTCATTTTGCTTACTGTGTTTGGGGTCTCCTTTTTGCAGGCTGCAGGTTCGTAGTTCCCGTTGTTTTTGGTGACTGTCCCCAGTGGCTAAGGTTGGTTCAGTGGGTTGAGTAGGTTTTCTGGTTGGGGGGACTAGTGCCTATGTTTTGGTGGATGAGGCTGGATCTTGTCTTTCTGGTGGGCAGGTCCACGTCTGGTGGTGTGTTTTGGGATGTCGGTAGCCTTATTATGAGTTTAGGCAGACTCTCTGCTAATGGATGGGGCTGTGTTCCTGTCTTGCTAGTTGTTTAGCATAGGGTGTCCAGCACTGTAGCTTGCTGGTCGTTGACTGAAGCTGGGTCTTGGTGCTGAGATGGAGATCTCTGGGAGAATTTCACCGTTTGATATTGCATGGAGCTGGGAGGTCTCTTGTGGACCAGTGTCCTGAAGTTGGTTCTCCCACCTCAGAGACACAGCCCTGACGCCTGGCTGGAGCACCAAGAGCCTGTAATCCACACGGCTCAAAATAAAAGGGAGAAAAAATAGAAAGGAAAGAAAGAAAGGAAGGAAAGGAGGGAGGGAGGAAGGAAGGAAGGAAGGAAGAAATGAAGGAAGGCAGAAAGCAAGAAAGGGAGGAAGAAAAGAAGGAAGGAAGGGAGGAGGAAAGGAAGGAAGGAAGCAAGGAAAAAGATAAAATAGTTATTAAAATAAAAAATAATTATTAAGAAGAAAAATTTTATAAAAAAAGAAAAACAAACAAACGGGTTGGTCAGAACCCTAGGACAAATGGTGAAAGCAAAGCTATACAGACAAAATCTCACACAGCAGCACACACATACACACTCACAAAAAGAGAAAAAGGGGAAAATAATAATATATCTTGCTCCCAAAGTCCACCTCCTCAACTTGGGATGATTCGCTGTCTATTCAG
>NC_041228.1:34325242-34342307 GCF_002837175.3 Physeter macrocephalus | reverse complement strand
CCCGGCGGGAGAGACGCCGGTGACACTGCACCCCCGCGAGGGGTGCCGCGCGTTCTCCCGGGGATGTTGTCCCTGGATCCCGGGACCCCGGCAGTGGCGGGCTGCACAGGCTCCCGGGGGGTGGGGGGAGGTGTGGAGAGTGACCTGTGCTCGCACACAGGCCTTTTGGTGGCGGCAGCGGCAGCCCTAGCGTCCCACGCCCGTCTCTGGTGTCCGTGCCGACAGCCGCAGCTTGCGCCCGTTTCTGGAGCTCCTTTACGCGGTGTGCTTAATCCCCTCTCCTCTCGCACCAAGAAACAAAGAGGCAAGAAAAAGTCTCTTGTCTCTTTGGCAGTTCCGCGCCCGTCTCTGGAGCTCCTTTAAGCGGCGCGCTTAAACCCCTCTCCTCGCGCACCAGGAAGCAAAGAGGGAAGAAAAGGTCTCTTGCCTCTTCGGCAGCTCCAGACTTCTCCCGGACTCCCTCCTGGCTAGCCGTGGCGCACTAACCCCTTCAGGCTGTTTTCACGCTGCCAACCCCAGACCTCTCCCTGGGATCCGACCGAAGCCGAAGCCCGAGCCTCAGCTCCCAGCCCCCGCCTGCCCCGGCGGGTGAGCAGACAAGCCTCTCGGGCTGGTGAGTGCCTGTTGGCACCGATCCTCTGTGCGGGAATCTCTCCGCTTTGCCCTCCGCACCCCGTTAGTGCACTCTCCTCCGTCGCTCTGAAGCTTCCCCCCTCTGCCACCCGCAGTCTCCGCCCGTGAAGGGGCTTCTAGTGTGTGGGAACCTTTCCTCCTTCACGGCTCCCTCCCACTGGTGCAGGTCCCATCCCTATGCTTTTGTCTCTGTTTATTCTTTTTTCTTTTGACCTACCCAGGTACGTGGGGGAGTTTCTTGCCTTTTGGGAGGTCTGAGGTCTTCTGCCAGCGTTCAGTGGGTGTTCTATAGGAGCAGTTCCACGTTTAGATGTATTTCTGATGTATCTGTGAGGAGGAAGGTGATCTCCGCGTCTTACTCTTCCGCCATCTTCATCATCTGTGTCTATTTGTGATCTCTTCACTTTCTTTCATTAATGTCTTACAGTTTTTAGTGTTCAGGTTTTTTACCTCCTTGGTTAAATTTATTTCTAGATATTTTTCTTTTTGATGCAATTGTAAATTAGATTGTTTTCTTAATTTCTATTTCTGACAGTTCATTGTTAGTGTATAGACACACACCAGATTTTTGTATACTGACTTTGTATCCTGCAAATTTACTGAACTCATTTACTCCAAGGTTTTTTGGTGGAGTCTTTTGGGTTTTCTATATATAATATCATATTGTCTGTGAATAGTGACAGTTTTACTTCTTCCTTTCCAATTTGAATGCCTTTTATTTCTTTTTTATTGTCTAATTGCTCTTGCTAGGCATTTCAATATTATGTTGAATAAGAGTGGTGAGAATGGGCATCCTTGTCTTGTTCCTGATCTTAGACAAAAAGCTTTCATCTTTTCACTGCTGAGTATGGTGTTAGCTGTGGGCTTGTCATATATGACCTTTGTTATGTTGAGATACATTCCCTCTATACCCATTTTGTTGAGAGTTTTTATCATAAATGGATGTTGAATTTTGTTGAATGCTTTTCCTGGATCTATTGAGATGATTATGTGGTTTTTATACTTCATTTTGTTAATGTGATATAATCACATTGATTTGCAGATGTTGAGCCATTCTTGCATCCCTGGAATTGATCCCACTTGATCATGGTGTGTGATCCTTTTAATATATTGTTGAATTTGGTTTGCTTATATTTTGTTGTGGATTTTTGCATCTATGTTTATCAGTGATATTGGCCTATAATTTTCTTTTTTGTGGCATACTTGCCTGGTTTTGGTATCAAGGTAATGCTGGCCTCATTAAATGATTTTGGAAGTGTTCCCTCCTCTTCTATTTTTGGAAGGCTTTGAGAAGTGTTGGTATTAATTCTTCTTTGAATGTTGGGTAGAATTCACCAGTGAAGCCATCTGGTACCGGACTTTTGTTTGTTGAGAGGTTTTTGATTACTGATTCAATTGCCTTACTAGTAATTGGAAATAGATTTTCTATTTCTTCATGATTCAGTCTTGGTAGGTTGTATATTTCTACATTTATACATTTCTTATAGATTGACAAATTTGTTGGCATATAATTGTTCATAGCAGTCTCTTATGATCCTTTATATTTCTCGAGTATTAGTTATATGTCTCCTCTTTCATTTGAGTTTGAATCCTCTTTTTTTTTCTTGGTGAGCCTAGCTAAAAGTTTGTCAATTTTGTTTATCTTTTAAGAGAACCAGCTTTTAGTTCCATTGATCTTTTCTCTTGCCTTTTTAGTCTCTGTTTCGTTTATTTTTACAATGATCTTTGTTATTTCCTTCCTTCAACTAATTTTGGGCTTCATTTGTTCCTCTTTTTCTAGTTCCTTGAGATATAATGTTAGGTTATTTGAGATTTTTCTTGTGCCTTGATGTAGGCATTTATTGCTATGAACTTCCCTCTTAAAACTGCTTTTGTTGCATCCCATAAGTTTTGGTATTTCCACTTTCATTTGTCTCAAGGTATATTTTTAAAATTTCTCTTTTGATTTCTTCTTTGACCCATTGATTGTTCAAAAGCATGTTGTTTAATCTCTACATATTCAGAAATTTTCCATTTTCTACTTGTAATTCATTTCTAGTCTCATGCCATTGTGGTCAGGAAAGGTGCTTAATATAATTTCAGTCTTCTTAAATTTGTTAAAACTTGTTTTGTGGCCTAACATATAATCTGTTCTGGAGAATGTTCCATGTGCACTTGAGAATGTGTATTCTGTTGCTTTTGGATGGAATCTTTTTTATATATATATATATATATATATATATATATATAAAGATCTATATATATCATTTATATATTTTTTATATATATTCATCCATATGATATAATATGCCATTTAAGGCCAATGTTTCCTTATTGATTTTTCTGACCCAGTGATCTATCCATTGATGTAAGTAGGGTATTAACATTCCCTACCATTATTTATTTATTTATTTATTTATTTTTTTATTTATCTTTGCGGTACGCGGGCCTCTCACTGTTGTGGCCTCTCCCGTTGCGGAGTGCAGGCTCCGGACGTGCAGCCTCAGCGGCCATGGCTCACGGGCCCAGCCGCTCCGCGGCACGTGGGATCTTCCTGGATCGGGGCACGAACCCATGTCCCCCGCATCGGCAGGCGGGCTCTCAATCACTGCGCCACCAGGGAAGCCCTCCCATTATTTATTTATTATAAATTTATTTATTTAGTTTTGGCTGCGTTGGATCTTCGTTGCTGCACGTGGGCTTTCTCTAGTTGTGGCAAGCAGGGGCTACTCTTCGTTGCAGTGCATGGGCTTCTCATTGTGGTGGCTTCTCTTGTTGCAGGGCACAGACTCTAGGCGTGCGGGCTTCAGTAGTTGTGGCATGAGGGCTCAGTAGTTGTAGCTCGCAGGCTCTAGAGTGCAGGCTCAGTGTTTGTGGTGTATGAGCTTAGTTGCTCTGTGGCATGTGGGATCCTCCCGGACCACGGCTCGAACCTGTGTCCCCTCCATTGGCAGGTGGATTCTTAACCACTGTACCACCAGGGAAGGCCCCCCCACCATTATTTTATTGCTGTCTATTTCTCCCTTTAGGCCTGTTAGTATTTGCTTTATACATTTAGGTGCTCCTATGTTGGAGTGCATAAAAATTTACAAATGTTATATCTTCTTGTTGAATTGACCCCTTTATCATTATGAAATGCCCTTCATTGTCTCTTATTATAGTCTTTGTCTTAAAGTCTATTTTGAAGATGTTAAAAATAGCAATTTTACTCCAATAAAGATGTTAAAAAAATTTTAAAAAATAAAGTCTATTTTGTCTGGTATAATTAGAGCTATCCCAGCTTTCTTTTGGTTTCCATTTGCTTGGAATATCTTTTTCTATCCCTTCATTTTCAGTCTGTGTGTGTCCTTACATCTGAAGTGATTCTTTTGTAGGCTGCATATAGATGGGTCTTTTTAAAAAAAATCTATTTAGCCATTCTGTGTCTTCTGATTAGAGAATATAGCATATTAGTGCCCTCATAAAAGGCTCCAAAGAGCTTCCTCACCCTTTCCACTATGTGAGGATACAATGAGAAGTCTGTGACCCAGAAGAGGGCCTTCACTTGATCATGCTCAGACCCTGATCCCGGATTTTCAGCCTCCAGAACTGTGAGAAATAAATATTTATTCTTCATACGCCACCCAGTCTGTGGTAGTTTGCTATAGCAACTGCAATGGACTAAAATACCTCCCTTTGGGGACTTCCCTGGCAGTCCAATGCAGACTTCACCTTCCAATGCAGGGGGTGTGGGTTTGATCCCTGGTTGGGGAACTAAGATCCCACATGCCTTGCAGCCAAAAAAACCAAAAAACATAAAACAGAAGCAATATTGTAACAAATTCAATAAAGACTTTTAAAATGGTCCACGTCAAAAAAAAAAATCTTAAAAAAAAAAACTTCCTTTGAATGTGAGCTATCCTTAGTGAGTTACTTTTTTTAAATAAATAATTAATTATTTTTTGACTGCTTTGGGTCTTCATTGCCATGCGCGGTTATCTCTAGTTGTGGCAAGCTGGGGCTACTCTTTGTTGCGATGCACAGGCTTCTCATTGTGGTGGCTTCTCTTGTTGTGGAGCACAGGTTATAGGTGTGTGGGCTTCAGTAGTTATGGCACGTGCACTCAGTAGTTGTGGCTCGAGGGCTCTAGAGTGCAGGCTCAGTAGTTGTGGCACACAGGCTTAGTTGCTCCACAGCATGTGGGATCTTCCTGGACCAGGGCTCGAACACGTGTCCCCTGCATTGGTAGACGGATTCTTAACCACTGTGCCAACAGGGAAGCCCCATGATTTTTTTCCCCCAGTTTTATTGAGATATAATAGACATACGACACAGTATAAGTTTAAGGTGTACAGCAAAATGATTTGACTTATATAAATTGTGAAATGATTACCTCAAGTTTAGTTAACATTATAATCTCACATAGATACCAAGAAAAGAAAAAGAAAAACTTTTTTCTTTGTGATGAGAATTCTTAAGAGTTACTCTCAACTTTCCTATATATCATACAGTAGTGTTAACTGTAGTCATCATGTTGTACATTGCATCCCTAGTATTTTATCTTATAACTAGAAGTTTGTACCTTTTAACCATCTTCATTCAATTCCCTCTTCCTCCACTCCCCTGCCTTGGGTAATCACATATCTGATCTCTTTTTCCATGAGTTTGGTGGTGTTGGGTTTGGGGTTTTTTTTTGTTGCTTTGTTTGTTTTTATTCCACATATAAGTGAGATCATACAGTATTTGTCTTACTCTGTCTGACTTAACTTATTTCAGTTAGCATAATGCCTTCAAGGTCCATACATGTTAAGCAAACTTTTTTTTATGGCTGAATAATTATATGCCACAACTTCTTTATCCATTCATCTGGTAATGGATACTTAGGTTGTTTACATGTCTTGGTTATTGTAAATAATGCTGTTATGAACATGGGGTGCAGGTATCTCTTCAACAAAATGTTTTCATTTCCTTCATATATATTCCCAGGAGTGAAATTGTTACTGACCAGACTTGGGTCCACTTACTTGATGCAAAGCAAAGCCAATCTACTGACACCAGGTTGTGGTGAAGGAAAGTACAGCATTTACTACAGGGGACCAAGCAAGGAGGATGGGCATCTCGTGCTCAAAAGACCCAAACTCCTCAATGGATTTTAGGGAAGGGTTTTAAAGGCAGTGTGAGGGAGAAGGTCATGGGGTGTGTGATCAACTTGTGCACAGTTCTCTGATTGGTTGAGGGTGAGGTAACAAGGTGGTATTTCAGGGACCTCAATGATCAGTTTTCTGGCTCCAGCCAGTCTTGGGTCTAGTGCTGGTGGTCAGCATGTAGTTAACTTCCTCCACCTGGTGGAGATTTTATTATCTGCAGAATAACTAAAGGATATGGCTTAGGATATTATCTATAGCCCTTGAGAGGAATGAAAGGTCCTTGACTTTGTTTTATAGCCAAACTATTATTATTTTGTCTTGCTTGACTGCTTTCCTTTGTTTCTGCATTTTTTCACATCTCTGATTAAATTTGCTCTTTGGAACTCAGGGAAGGCTTAGGAGGCTAAAACTTTCCTACAAACAAGAGTCGGGGATCACGGGGGTTCCGTCCCTGGGAAGACTTTGTAGGGTCCTACTTGGTTTCAGAATTGCTGGATCACATGGTAGATCTATTTTTAATTTTTTGAGGAACCTCCATACTGTTTTCCATAGTGGCTGTATCAATGTACAATCCCACCAAAAATAGCACACAAGAGTTCTCTTTTCTCCACATCCTTGCCAACATTTGTAATCTCTTGTCTTTTTGATGCTAGCCATTTTAACAGGCATGAGTTGATATCTCATTGTGGTTTTGCTTTGCATTGCCCTAATGATTAGTGATGTTGAGCATCTTTTCATGTACCTGTTGGCCATTTCTATATCTTCTTTGGAAAACTATTCTGGTCCTTTGCCCAATTAAAAATCAGTTTATTTGCTTTTTGGCTATTATATGAGTTCTTTACGTATTTGGGATGGTTTGCAGATATTGTTTTCACATTCTGTGGGTTATATTTTCGTTTTGTTAACAACTTCTTTTGCTATGTAGAGCTTTTTAGTTTGATGTAGTCCCACTTATTATTTTTTTGCTTGTGCTTTAGGTGTCATATCTGAAAAATCATTGCCAAGATCCATATCAAGGAGCTTTTTTCCTATGTTTTCTTCTAGGAGTTTGATGGTTTCAGGTCTCATATTTAAGTCTTTACTCCATTTTGAGTTAATTTTTGTGAGTGGTGTAAGATAGGGGTCTAGTTTCATTCTTTTACATGTGAATATCCAATTTTCCCGGCACCGTTTATTGAAGAGACTGTCCTTTCTCCGTTCAGTATTCTTGGTTCCCTTGTCAGATGTTAGTTGACTGTATATGCATGGGTTTATTTCTGGGCTCTCGATTCTGTTCTATTGGAGTGACTGACTTTTAACAAATAGAATCCATGGCTTTCAAGTCTAGTTCATAAAGGACAATATAGACAGCTTTTGTCTGGTTTTCTTTCTCTCTTTTGGAAAGTTTGCCCTTAGAACTTAGGTACCATTGTACAGGAAGCCAAAAACTAGCCCACAAAGATGACATGGAAAAGCCTGTGTGGGAAGCAACTGAGGCACCCATTCAACAGGTAGTATCAACTTCTTGATGTGTGAATGAACAAACCATCAGAGGATTCCAGCTACCAGCCATCAAGTCTTCCTTCCACTTGAAACCCCCAGACATCATGGAGCAGAGACAAGCCATCATGATTTTGTCCTGTCTAAATTCCTAATCCACAGAATCTATGAGCATAATGAATGATTGTTTTATACCACTAAGCTTGGAGATAATTTGTTATGCAACTGTAGTAACTGGAACAGCCTCCATTCCACTTAGAGATTTGTGTGGTAATGACTGAAGAAGGCAACTTAGCCTATGGTACAGAAAACGTATAATTTCAAGCTACTGGTGGCTTATTGTGTACCAATAAGATGGATAAATCCTCATTTCTCAAACTTGAATGATGTCTCAAACTTTTTTTTTTAAATTTATTTATTTTTGGTTGTGTTGGGTCTTCATTGCTGCACATGGGCTTTCTCTAATTGTGGTGTACGGCTTCTTACTGTGGTGGCTTCTCTTATTGTGGAGCATGGGCTCTAGGCGCATGTTCTTCAGTAGTTGCAGCACTCAGGCTCAGTAGTTGTGGCTCATGGGCTCTAGAGCAGAGGCTCAGTAGTTGTGGTGCATGGGCTTAGTTGCTCCGCAGCATGTGGGGTCTTCCTGGACCAGGGATCGAACCCATGTCCCCTGCACTGGCAGGCGGATTCTCAACCACTGCGCCACCAGGGAAGCCCCTCAAACTCTTTTAAAGAAAAAAAATTTAGTATTGACTTAAACTGTATATATTGTTACATAAGTATGTACAAACATAAGACCAGTTATAAACTCCTTATTCTTAGAGCTTTATACAACTAAAAAATAAAAATAAACACAAAGAAGACTATAGAAAGGGTAAAATTCAAATTTACGACAGTAAGCAATGGATGATGTTTTGCAAAAACTATATTGCATAGGTGTGACTTTTATAATGACCATTAATGAAGCGTGTCCTTTTGCATTCCAGCCATGGGATCGGTGACTCCATTTTCCCACAACAGCTCTTCTGTATATCACTTGCCTTTCATGAGGAACAAATGCATCATTTATATATTAAGTTTGCCTCTTTAGCTTTCAATCATTTAAAGGAATGTTACTTGACATCAGTGCCATCATAAATGGTCATCCTGATAATCCAAGATATATTTATTAAAAATAAAAATAAAACCCTTGAACAAAATTGGCAGATCCTAAACCCTAGTTTGAAAAGCACTGGAGTAGATGCTTCTATATTTGAGGCATTCATTTATCACGCAGGAAGACCTCCAATGTGGGGGAAAAGGGTAAATTTGGAGACAAGAAGATTAGTTTAAAGCCAGTTGAAATAGGCCAGGTGTAAGATAACACAAGCTTGAAATAAGGCAGTAGGGAATGTAAGGAGGAGACATGTATGTGAGTTAAGTAGGTATACTCAAGATGACTTGATCAGTGATTAGATATGGAGTGTATGTTAGAGGGATGATTCTAGGATGGCTACAAGTTTCTAGTAGAGAGAGAGATTAGGCAGTTAGCAATGCCTTTCACCAGTGAAGGTTTAGTTGGAAATTTTTCATGTCAGGTTTAGGTATGTTGAGATCATGGTGCCTATGACAAACCCAACTGGAGGTGTGTAGTAATGCGGCCCAGAAGTGACTGGCTCAGCCATAGATCTGATCTAGCTCTGCCACCCTCAAAGCCATACTGAGCTATACTGCACATCCACCATAAATAAAGCATTTGTCTCAAAAGAATTGGCAAGCAATGCAGGTTTTTTTTTTAGGTTTCAAAGTCCAAAAACCTTTTTCTTCCCTTAACTATTTTAGGGTAAGTTGCTGCCATGTCTAAGCTAAATACAGAATAATGGAAGCAAGGCTGCTTTCTTTTACTCATTATAATAAGTGTGAGAGCACTGGAAGGACAGTAGTAGTTTTTTGGTCACAGAGTAACATAGTATGACTTAAAATTTCAGAGATGCAGAGCTCCAGGTGATGATAAAAATCAACAGTGAGGTTACAACAGTATTTTCCTAAACTGGATTAAAGTTGGTCACTGAAATTCATTTATTCATTCATTTAATAGATATAAACATACTGGGTACTAGAGGAGCAAAGGTAAGTGAGCCATGATTCTTACTCTTAAAGACCTTACAGACTAGAGGGGGAAATCAAGCAAGCATATGCTGTTCCGGGAGTACAAAGGAGGAGCATCTAAACCAGCTTTGTCAGGATGGAGGGAGAGCTTCTTGGAGAGGTGGCTAAACTGAATTTTGAAGTATGAGTAGGAATAAACCATTCCAAGATGAAGGGCCGTGAAGAGAGGGCAGTAAGGTCAAGCATATCTGTACAGGCCTCAAGGTGACAGAGGACATACCCATAGGGGACTGCAAGTCTTTCAGTATAACAACGGAGCAAGTAGAGATAAGGCTGTGAAGCAGGATGGCATTTTATCTGTTGTGTTAAGGAGTCCTAGACTTTACCTTAAGGGCCATGGGAAATCAATATATTTTAAATGAGTGAGTGACAGGATTAATATGCATTTTAGAAAGATTGTTCCATCTACATATCAAAGTGGAGCAAAACAACAGAGAAACCAGCTAGTAGGCTGTTGATGCAGGCAAGATGATGGTGACTTAAAGTTAAACAAGGACCTGGAGAGAAATAGGTGAATTTGAGAGATGAGGGTTTAATAATTAGAGGACTTTATGGCTAACTTGAATGTGGGGGTGAAGAAGAAGTTAAGTATGATTCCATGTTTCCAACTTGGGAACTAGATGATTTATTGATTCATAAATTATTTTTGAGCCAGGCACCATTCTAAGCACTGGGTTTAAAAGTAAACAAGGATACAGTTTCTGATGGTCTCTGCTCTTGAGGTCACTGGAGAAGTTAGACAACAAACGAACAAGTTTCAGATAATGCATGGACCAAGAATGGTGGGAATTGCACCTGTGCCTCTGAAGCTTTAAAGGTAAAGTCATAGCTGTAGGGAAGCAATGGCTGGAGTTCTTTGTTATTCTCATGAACTTTCAGAAGTCTAAGGCATTGTGGTAATGGAAAAGTGCAGAATGACAAAAATTGTATGAAAATCTTGGTTCTCCTCTTTCACTTTTACAAATCACTTAAACCTTCAGCTGCTGTACCTTGAAATAATATCAGTAAGTTTTTGCCTCCCTTATTTAATGTTCCAAGGTAGTTCTGCTAAAATTTTATTTAAAAATTAATAGAATAAATCTGTTTTACAATCTTTAAGATGCTTCCAGAAAGTTCACATGATCAAGAAAACTTACATACCTATCCAAGACAAGCTTTTCTCTATCTTGCTTTACTACTTCATTAATTGTAAATAATACAGTAGTTCCTTATCTATTAGAAGCCTTTAAGGAATAAATTCTTTCATCCAACACATATATGAGTGCTTACTTTGTTCCAGGCCCTGTATTTCAGGTTACAGAATTTCATTTGACATCCTAAACCTTACCAACTTTGAATGTATCTTTTAGAACAAAATGCATGCTTCTCTGTCTTTTTCCAGTGTATACAGAAGTTTTTAGTGAAATGAATAGTTATCCTGAGCTGAAGTATTGATAAATGTTAGTCTTGGGTGCTGTTTTTGAATTGGATGGGTCTCCTGCCATGTCATCTGTGTAGCAGATACATTGTTTGCAGTATTCAGATTTTCAGACCTGGTACTACCAAATGTTTCTACATTAAATGGCTCCATTCTACTTTTTGAATGTTTGCTAGCTTCTTTGATCCTAATTTGCCATTTCTAATCTGTCTGAAACAGAAACCCAATGATCAAACATTCTAGGAATCAAAGCCTCTGCTTTCATTATTGTACTTAGATTTTGGTGCCTGTTTTTGACACAGCTGTTAGCACTATTTTTACTCACTCTTCCCCACCCCAATCCATTCTTTGGTAATTGAGAGGATTCTTATGGTTTTTAGGTGGGCAGAATTCTTAATGAAACATAACACAAATTTAGGTATTTGTTATTTAAAGGTACTAAATAAATGTGTAAAAAATGATCACATAAGCCTTCTATTTCTATAAGCAGTAAACAGTACCTTATGATTTCATTACACAATCTGAAAATTTTTACCTGAGAGCTTGACACTTTGTTTACAAAGTTACTTTCCTAGGGCTAATTCGTAATACTCAAATGTAATCAGAACTATGCCATAATTTTGCAATAGACAGTGCATTTAATCTTCATAAATAGTCAATTTTCATCTTCCCCTTGAAGAAAGCATTTCAAACAGAAACACACAGCCTGCTCTTTTTCCCGAAGAGTTCCTGCATGTACCTACATGCACTACGTAAAAATACAAACTATTGATTCAAAGAATCCAGTTCAGCAACTAGAAATAATCAAAAAATCAAAAATCTTTCTGAAAAAGATTCAGAAAATTATTTTACCCATGAAAGACATTTACTATTTTAGAGCAAGCAGCTCGTTACAACTCATGAGAAAACTTGCAAACGAGAAATTAATTTTTCATTATGTATGGTGCTTTTCATTTTTTAAGACTTAAAAGTAGGTACCGTGGTTGATTTTAGAAAATTCCCAGGTCTTCAGAATTCTTATGATCCTCAGGGGAAGTAAAAGAAAAATGTTTTTCTTAGAAATCTTTAGCGAAAAATATATGAATCACTCTGCCTTTTCTTAATCAGCTAGACTCTCATTGGAGTATTTCATTATTCTATGACTGTGATATTGTGATTTATAATAAGCAATACATATTTGGTCTTTATCCCTGTTTCTGGTGCAGAGCTCCCCAAACCCTCAGAATTTTCTAAGTGATGAGAACAACGTTGCTTTCGTTACATTAATGAGGTGATTTTTGGACCACTTGTAAGGATGGGGGCTGGTTGCCAGGGGAACCAACCTTGACTGGGTTAGAACTTTCAGTCCCACCCTCGACCTCTATGCAGGGAGAGGGACTGGAGGTTGAATCAATCACCAGTGGTCAATGATTTAATCAATCATACCTGTGAAATGAGGCCTCCAAAAAAACCCAGATAGGCAGGGTTCAGGGAGCTTCAGGGTTGGTGAACACGTGGAGATGTGGGGAGAGGACATGGAAGCTCCACACCCTGTCCCCATGCTTTGCCCAGTGTTTATGTTCCATCTGGCTGTTCCTGAGTTACATCCTTTTATAATAAACCAGTGACCTAATAAGTAAAATGTTCGAGTTCTGTGAGCCGCTTCAGCAAATTAATCAAACCCAAGGAAACTCATGGGAACCTCTGACTTATATAGCCAGTCAGAAGTATAGGTAACAATGTGGGCTTGCAATTGGCTTAAGTGGAGGGCAGGTCTTGTGGGACTGAGCCCTTTACCTGTGGAATCTGATGCTATCTCCAGGTAGACAGTGTCAAAATTGAGTTGAACTGTGCATTGCTTGGTGGTATGCGGGAACCTCTCTCCATACACACACACCTACATACTGGAATTGGGTGCACAGGACCTTTAATGACCAACTCAATTATAATCGTATCTTCCACAAAATAGTGTAGCCCAATGTTCAGGAATGCAAGCTCCAGAATGCCTGGAGACATCTCACTTCAGCACTTACCAGCTGTGTAACCTTGAGCAAAATTTTTAATCTGTGTCGAGTTTCCTATCTGTGAGGATGGTAATAGTGCCGAGTTTCCTATCTGTGAGGATGGTAATAGTGCCTATCTCATAGAATAAAATAAAATACAGTAAAGCACTTGACAAACTGCCGAGCACGTAGTAAATACTCAATAAAATTAAGAGAAACTTCATGTTTGCAGTGATAACAATCCAGTAACTTTAAAAAAAATCTCATGAGGTAACATAAGATTCTTTGCTTATATTTAATCCAAGGTATTTTTTTAACATCTTTATTGGAGTATAATTGCTTTACAATGGTGTGTTAGTTTCTGCTTTACAACAAAGTGAATCAGTTATACATATACAATATGTTCCCATATCTCTTCCCTCTTGCGTCCCCCTCCCTCCCACCCTCTCCATGCCACCCCTTCAGGTGGTCACAAACCACCTAGCTGATCTCCCTGTGCCATGCGGCTGCTTCCCACTAGCTTTCCACCCTACGTTTGGTAGTGTATATATGTCCATGCCACTCTCTCACTTCGTCACAGCTTACCCTTCCCCCTCCCCATATCCTCAACTCCATGCTCTAGTAGGTCTGTGTTTTATTCCCATCCTACCGCTAGTCTCTTCATGACATTTTTTTTTCTTAGATTCCATATATATGTGTTAGCATACAGTATTTGTTTTTCTCCTTCTGATTTACTTCACTCTGTATGACAGACTCCAGGTCCATCCACCTCACTACAAATAACTCAGTTTCGTTTCTTTTTATGGCTGAGTAATATTCCATTGTATATATGTGCCACATCTTCTTTATCCATTTATCTGTTAATGGACATTTAGGTTGCTTCCATGTCCTGGCTATAGTAAATACAGCTGCATTGAACATTTTGGTACATGACTCTTTTTGAATTATGGTTTTCTCAGGGTATATGCCCAGTAGTGGGATTGCTGGGTCATATGGTAGTTCTATTTGTAGTTTTTTAAGGAACCTCCATCCTGTTGTCCACAGTGGCTGTATCAATTTACATTCCCACCAACAGTGCAAGAGTGTTCCCTTTTCTCCACACACACCCGCTCCAGCATTTATTGTTTCTAGATTTTTTGATGATGGCCATTCTGACTGGTGTGAGATGATATCTCATTGTAGTTTTGATTTGCATTTCTCTAATGATTAATGATGTTGAGCATTCTTTCATGTGTTTGTTGGCAATCTGTATATCTTCTTTGGAGAAAGGTCTATTTAATAAAGCCTATTTTATAGGCATATGGTGAGGATCAAATAAGATAACATTTGTAAAACAGCACACTGTCATAGAACAAAGAAAACAATAAAGCTTAGATATAATTATAATTATTAGAGAGCAGGAATCAGGTATTATCACCAGAAGACCTGGTATCTGGGATTTGGCAGGTTGCGGGTCATTGGTGAGGAGAACGGATTCAGATGTAAGTATTAACCAGTGAGCAGAAGATCATGGAATTATCTGTCCCCAAAGAGACAGAGAGTGTCCTCCACCAATTCTTGAGGCCCTTGGCATTTATTAGGGCCCTTGATAAGCGTTGGTTCCTGGTGCAGAAAAGACTCAAGAATGTCCTGACACTGATGAGTGCCAGACACTGATGTGGTCAGTAAGAGGTGTGGTTGATGTGAAGTGACCCCTCCCATCCCCAAATCCAGCTGCCCCGCCGTGGGCAGGAGCTGTCCTACCTGGAGCCTGGGGGAATGGACAGGATGACCTCAGAGGTCCTCACGAGGCATTACTAGCCTCAGGAAGCTCCAGATTTACCTGATTTCCCTCTGTCTTCTCTTACAAAACTTGGTATTTCCAGTTGTGTTGGAGGGGAGGTTGGGATGCAGACAGCCACCTTCTCTGGCTCCAAGCTAAGAGGCAGAGCACCTGGGCCCTTTCAACCCACACCCCACTGCACTGCAAGTCACCCCCAGGACCACCATCCCTTCTAACTCAGGTTCATTGCTTCTGGGGAGATCACCCCTGAGAAAAGAGCCAAGAGAGGGGGATTAGCATCCGTGCATTTCTAAATCTGTCCAGCTGTGTAAACGGTTTAGAGCAGGATAAAGCAGACCATAATTATCACAATTATAATGAGAGGGGAGAACACGGATGCAGACGTATAATCCAGATTAAAGTATGAAGGGGAGTTACACTGTCTCCCAAGGCCCTTTCTATGCTAATCCTGTGTGAGTCTATGTGGCTAAACGTGCCTGGGGACCCATCCTGATAATCTGGTGATGTGGAGACCAGTTGATTTTTGGATTTACAGCTTTCCAGGAAAACGTCGTGGGGCCTTGGAGATCAGGAGAGCATGGGGCAATGAAAGTGCAGACGGCAGCTCTGCTCAAGGCTCCAGCCCTGGAGGGGGTTGAGGGCTGGCCCGGCCCACATTGTGCTTTGCATACATGGTGAAGGGGCAGAGCCCTGGGCCAAACAAGTGTGCAGTTTGGTCCCGACCCTGGTTCACTTCTTCCCCTACCTCCTTGTCGGCCTTGCTCTGCGAAGGCCTCCTAAGGGCTTGTCTTCGGGCAGGTTCCCTAGAAGCAGAGCCTGAGTGAGATTCTCATGTAAGTGGTTGGTTAGGAGTGTGTTTGTGAAGCATCTGAGAGGGCGTGAGGGAAGCAGGACAGAGCAGAGGACAAAGCCAGGGGAAAATGCGCTATCGAGGAAGACTGCCTGATCCGACTGGGAGCCCTGAAGTGAGAGTTGCCCCCCAGAAGTTGCTACACTGAGACGGGGCTGGGCTTTTATACTCCTACGTCAGTCAGTGATTGCCCACTTGTCTCCCAGGCTTGTCTCCGTGAGGAGACTGTCCTAGGCTAAGGGCTGGCCTCTGGAGAAGTTTGCTAGGAGATGGGGAATGGGTACGCTGGCCCAGAAATGGGGGTCTGGCAGGGCACCAACAGCACCTGCTACAGAGCTCTTCCACTCCCAGATTTGTCCTCTCCTCTTTCTCTCCATGAAACATCACATTAATTAAACTCAAGAAGTTCCTCATAGGGACTTCCCTGGTGGCGCAGCGGTTAAGAATCCGCCTGCCAGTGCAGGGGACACGGGTTCGAGCCCTGGTCCAGGAAGATCCCACACGCAGCAGAGCAACTAAGCCCATGCGCCACAACTACTGAGCCCATGTGCCACAACTACTGAAGCCCGAGTACCTAGAGCCCGTTCTCTGCAACAAAGAGAAGCCACCGCAATGAGAAGCCCATGCACCGCAACAAAGAGTAGCCCCCACTCGCCGCAACTAGAGAAAGCCCGCGTGCAGCAACGAAGACCCAACACGGCCAAAAATAAATAAATAAAATAAATAAATTTATTTTAATAAAAGTGATTAATTGCTGGGATAATTCTTCCTTGACTAATCACATTTAAATGTTTATTTTAATAAGCATTCTTAAAATGCATTTTCATGTTAATTGGAGCTAAATTTGGGGGTTTTTTGTTCTTCTTTCTCTAACTGCTTTAGGTGCAAAGTTAGGTTGTTTATTCGAGATGTTTCCTGTTTCTTAAGGTAGGATTGTATTGCTATAAACTTCGCTCTTAGAACTGCTTTTGCTGCATCCCATAGGCTTTGGGTCGTCGTGTCTCCATTGTCATTTGTTTCTAGGTATTTTTTGATTTCCTCTTTGATTTCTTCAGTGATCACTTCGTTATTAATTATTGTTTAGCCTCCATGTGTTTGTATTTTTACAGATCTTTTCCTGTAATTGCTATCTAGTCTCATAGCGTTGTGGTCAGAAAAGATACTTGATACGATTTCAATTTTCTTAAATTTACCAAGGCTAGATTTGTGACCCAAGATATGATCTATCCTGGAGAATGTTCCCTGAGCACTTGAGAAAAATGTGTATTCTGTTGTTTTTGGATGTAATGTCCTATAAATATCAATTAAGTCCATCTTGTGTAATGTATCATTTAAAACTTGTGTTTCCTTATTTTTTTTCTTTTTGGATTATCTGGCCATTGGTGAAAGTGGGGTGTTAAAGTCCCCTACTATGATTGTGTTACTGTCGATTTCCCCTTTTATGGCTGTTAGTATTTGTCTTATGTATTGAGGTGCTCCTATGTTGGGTGCATAAATATTTACAATTGTTATATTTTCATTATGGATCAATCCCTTGATCATTATGTAGTTTCCTTCTTTCTCTCTTGTAATAGTCTTTATTTTAAAGTCTATTTTGTCTGATTTGAGAATTGCTACTGCAGCTTTCTTCTGATTTCCGTTTGCATGGAATATCTTTTTCCATCCCCT
>NC_041228.1:34323930-34324985 GCF_002837175.3 Physeter macrocephalus | reverse complement strand
GCGGGCCTCTCACTGTTGTGGCCTCTCACGTTGCGGAGCACAGGCTCCGTACGTGCAGGCTCAGCAGCCATGGCTCACGGGCCCCGCCGCTCAACGGCATGTGGGGTCTTCCCGGACCGGGCACGAACCCGTGTCCCCCGCATCGGCAGGCGGACTCTGAACCACTCTGCCACCAGGGAAGCCCTCTTTTGTGTTTCTTGGCTAGAGCAGTTCTTTAGCATTTGTTGTAAAGCTGGTTTGGTGGTGCTGAACTCTCTCAGCTTTTGCTTGTCTGTAAAGGTTTTAATTTCTCCATCAAATCTGAATGAGATCCTTGCTGGGTAGAGTAATCTTGGTTGTAGGTTTTTTTCCTTCATCACTTTAAATATGTCCTGCCACTCCCTTCTGGCTTGGAGAGTTTCTGCTGAAAGATCCGATGTTAACCTTATGGGGATTCCTTTGTGTGTTATTTGTTGTTTTTCCCTTGCTGCTTTTAATATGTTTTCTTTGTATTTAATTTTTGACAGTGTTGGTGTGTTTAATGTTGTCCCAGAGGTCTCTGAGACTGTCCTCAGTTCTTTTCATTCTTTTTTATTTATTCTGCTCTGCAGTAGTTATTTCCACTATTTTATCTTCCAGGTCACTTATCCGTTCTTCTGCCTCAGTTATTCTGCTATTGATCCCATCTAGAGTATTTTTAATTTCATTTATTGTGTTGCTCATCGTTGCTTGCTTCCTCTTTAATTCTTCTATGTCCTTGTTAAATGTTTCTTGCATCTTGTCTATTTCCAAGGTTTTAGATCATCTTTACTATCATTATTCTGAATTCTTTTTCAGGTAGAGTGCCTATTTCCTCTTCACTTGTTAGGAGTGCTGGGTTTTTACCTTGCTCCTTCATCTGCTGTTTTTCTGTCTTTTCATTTTGCTTATCTTACTGTGTTTGGGGTCTCCTTTTCACAGGCTGCTGGTTCGTAGTTCCCGTTGTTCTTGGTGTCTGTCCCCAGTGGCTAAGGTTGGTTCAGTGGGTTGAGTAGGTTTCCTGGTTGAGGGGACTAGTGCCTGTGTTCTGGTGGATG
>NC_041228.1:34303762-34323806 GCF_002837175.3 Physeter macrocephalus | reverse complement strand
GTGGATGAGGCTGGATCTTGTCTTTCTGGTAGGCAGGTCCACGTCTGGTGGTGTGTTTTGGGGTGTCTGTAGCCTTATTATGATTTTGGACAGCCTCTCTGCTAATGGATGGGGCTGTGGTCCTGTCTTGCTAGTTGTTGGGCATAGGGTGTCCAGCACTGTAGCTTGCTGGTTGTTGAGTGAAGGTGCATCTTGGTGTTGAGATGGAGATCTCTGGGAGATTTTCGCCATCTGATATTACGTGGAGCTGGGAGGTCTCTTGTGGACCAGTGTCCTGAAGTTGGTTCTCCCACCTCAGAGACCCAGCCCTGACGCCTGGCTGGAGCAGCAAGAGCCTTTAATCCACATGGCTCAGAATAAAAGGGAGAAAAAATCGAAAGGAAGGAAGGAAGGGAGGAAGAAAGGAAGAAAGAAAGGAAAAAAGGAAGAAGATAAAATAAAGTAGGATATAATAAAGTTATTAAAATAAAAAATATTAAGAAGAAAAATTTTAGAAAGTAAAAAAAAACAAAAAACAGGATGGTCAGAACCCCAGGACAAATGGTGAAAACAAAACTATACAGACAAAATCTCACACAGAAACACATACTCACAGAAAGAGAAAAAGGGGAAAAAATTAATATATCTTGCTCCCAAAGTCCACCTCAACTTGGGATGATTCGTTTTCTATTCAGGTATTCCACAGATGCAGGGTACATCAAGTTGATTGTGGAGCTTTAATTCACTGCTTCTGAGGCTGCTGGGAGAGACTTCCCTTTCTATTCTTTGTTCGCACATCTCCTGGGGTTCAGCTTTTGGATTTGGCCCTGCCTCTGCGTGTAGGTCGCCTGAGGGCGTCTGCTCTTCTCTCAGACAGGACGGGGTCAAAGGAGCAGCTGATTCGGGGGCACTGGCTCACCCAGGCTGGAAGGAGGGAGGGGTACTGATGCGGGGCGATCCTCCGGTGGCAGAGGCCGGCATGACGTTGCACCAGCCTGAGGTGTGCCGTGCGTTTTTCCGGGGAAGTTGTCCCTGGATCCTGGGACCCTGGCAGTGGTGGGCTGCACAGGCTCCCGGGAGGGGAGGTGTGGAGAGTGACCTGTGCTCGCACACAGGCTTCTTGGTGGCGGCAGCAGCGGACTTAGCGTCTCATGCCCATCTCTGGTGTCTGTGCTGATAGCCGCGGCTCACGCCCATCTCTGGAGCTCCTCTAAGTGGCGCGCTTAATCCCCTCTCTTCGTGCACCAGGAAGCAAAGAGGGAAGAAAAAGTCTCTTGCCTCTTCGTCAGCTCCAGACTTCTCCTAGACTCCCTCCCGGCTAGCCATGGTGCACTAACCCCTTCAGGCTGTGTTCACGCAGCCAACCCCAGTCCTCTCCCTGGGGTCTGACCTCCGAAGCCCGAGCCTCAGCTCCCAGCCCCCACCTGCCCCAGCGGGTGAGCAGACAAGCCTCTCGGGCTGGTGAGTGCTGGTCGGCACCGATCCTCTGCGGGAATCTTTCTGCTTTGCTCTCTGCACCCTGTTACTGTGCTCTCCTCCCTGGCTCTGAAGCTTCCCCCTCTGCCACCCGCAGTCTTTGCCCGTGAAGGGGCTTCTAGTGTGTGGAAACCTTTCCTCCTTCACAGCTCCCTCCCACTGGTGCAGGTCCTGTCCCTATTCTTTTGTCTGTTATTCTTTTGTCTCTGTTTTTTCTTGTTTCTTTTGCGCTACCCAGGTACGTGGGGAGTTTCTTGCCTTTTGGGAGGTCTGAGGTCTTCTGCCAGCGTTCAGTGGGTGTTCTATAGGAGCAGTTCCACGTGTAGATGTATTTCTGATGTATCTGTGGGGAGGAAGGTGATCTCCGCGTCTTACGCTTCCGCCATCTTCTCTCAAACCAATCCAAGGTATTTTGAAATGAGTAAACACGTCACATTTAAAATACATTTCTACATTAATCAAATGATGTTTAGAGAAGAATTAATCTCTATGTTCATACCTACCTACTTAGGTTAATGTAAACATTGAAAATATTTTCAATCACTACCCAGGCACAGGAGGAAGAACCTAATCCAGGAGTAGATGATGAACAGAATTACCTTTCCGTAGGTTTTAAGAAGGAAAGGTTTGGCTCTGGGGCGTTTATCACGGGGGCTTTATATTCATGAAAAAAAAGGAATGCTCTTTGGGCAGTGTTTCAGAATCACCTGGGATGCTGTTAAGTATAAAGATTTCTGTTACTACTTATGAGTTACTGAATCAGAATGTGATTGAGAGGATGAGCAAAGCTTAGGAATCTCTATTAACAAGCACAAGAGAATCACACATTCAGAAGCATAAGAACTACTGCCTCAAGGGAAGATCTCAGCTTGAGTTTAGATCTAGATATTGCTGACTACCTCTAAACACACAAAAATAATATCTTTTGGAGAGAAATCGTATCTTCAAGGGAAGTACTAAATAGTGAAATTATGCTATTTAAAAATCCTCTCAATTATGCCCCAGGAAGCCATTTATACTGGGTAATCTTGATATTCAGATAATTCAGGGGAAAGAAAGAAAAGTAGCAAAACTTTGAAAACTTTCAGTAAAGTTCATTCTTGGTCTTCTATTCCTAAATTTGTTTTCAAGTTTCATTAGATTTAATCACTAAACAAGACCAAAAGAGAACTTTATTTTACATGACTTTATTTTACATTTAGAACCATTTTATGCTTTACTTAAAAAAAAAAACAAAACAAAAAACAACCTCTGCTTTTAATATTTCTAAAAGCATTTTAACCAAAATTTTGATTTAGGAAGACTTTAAGACATTGTGCATTATTTTAAATACTTTCATTCTTTCAATAACTATTAAAAATAAGTTCACAATTAGGGTTTCAAATGTCCTAATCATATCTAGTTTGTTTTCATTTAATATTTTATCAATTCCATCATGTGCATACAGAAGTTTTTATCTCTTTCAGACACATCGATGAAAATCAGCTCTTACTCTAATTACTATTTCATTTATTCAGAAATAGCATTTAGACATAAAAACCAATGTCTCATTTTGTAAAGTAACCTTTGGTTAATTTACACATCTCATACATCTTATGTTGTGTATGTTTTAAGTAATACAATGAATTTCACTACTGTCACTTTAGTTTTTAATATTTATTGTGTCAGCAGGGCTGAAAATATCACATGGTTCAGTCTTCTGAAGGAAGTTATATATATATATTATATATATATATTTATATATATAATATATATATATATATATAAAATAAAGCGTAGTGCCTTTGAATGTGAAAAACATCCCAAAGGCCAGGAGTCCTATAAAGAGGAACTGAAAGGTAGGAAAGACTCCAGAGAATTTCTCTCATTTTCAATATGTAAAGTGACTGGTTTAAGTCACTTTACTGAAGACATGGTGAAGAAAACAGTGTTCCTTATTATGCCATTGAATAAAGCTACTAAAACCACAAGAATGGTCCTAAGCTACATAATTAATAGCTCATCAAAAAGAACCTCTCACTTAGTTATCAAATATAAGTGAAGTATAACTTCCTATGCCAAGTAAGGCTCACTTTACTTCCCCCATTTGTAAAAAGAAAAAGTGGCCTGGCCAGTGCCATTCAGGATTCTCTGCTAACTGTAAAATGTGGACTGATTTTCTTCTGTTTATTATAGTCCATGTGTACATTCAGTTCTTTAAATCAAAATTTTTATGCACATAACTGTGTCGGTATATTGCCCTTAGTTTAAAAATGTACAACTACATAAATAAAAACTGTTTCTTCAGTATTACTTGACATTTCTTCTGTAATTTCTTTATTTAAAAAAGTAAAGGTAACAAGATACTTAAAAAAGGCTAGATACAAAAGTAGTTAAGCTGCTCACGAACATTTAAAATTTTCCAAAATTTATCTTCAATAATCATGATCTTATAAAACATTTTACAGTTATCAGAAAGTGCCCAGGCTGAGTTTACATAACTGAAATGCCTTAGTACAAATGCCTAGTTAGAACTGAAGTGCAGTACACCTGACTGACTGCTCATTGAAATAGGGATACAAAGGAAAAAAGTTGATTGTGATAAAGTATTGTGCATTGGCCCCCATCATATGTACAAAAAAGTGCCCTCACTCAAATGAACAAATTACATGCAAAATATTAGTGATATCATCATTTAATATCCTAGAGCTCAATGCAGTCAAACCGCAATAAAAGTGGTTTTTATAGGTAAAAGTGATTTCATCTCTAAGATCTGAATGTTCAGAACTTTTTTTTTTTTACAAGTTCCATATACATGATACACAATTGCAGCCAACCACAAATTAAACACCATAAAAAAAGTTAAAATGAAAACACAGAACATACTTAATTTTTTATTTTGAAATTCCCTATTCCCTCTATACAAGAACCTTTGCTGAAACACTTTCCACAAAGGCAGCAGTGAATTTTCAGAACATTTTACATTTTTTCCCCTCAGCAAAAAGATAAATCACAGTGTAAATTATGTTGTTCTGCTGTCATCTTTGGCTGGGGTTAGACCCAGAAGCTGTTGACTAGCAAACCATTATAGTGAAATGTTGCTAGTGCTCCTCAGGCCTTTAAGCTACAAACTCAGCGAGGAATGTTTGCATTTAATCTCTTTAAGGTACCACCACGGGGTGTGACAGCATTAACTTTCATAAACTTTTATAGACAAATGGAAAAAAATCTACAAAATAAGCTAGTAATATTACACAGCAGTACACACTTTTTATACTCTACACAAAACCAAAATTCTTGGTCTTAATGGCGAGTAGCAATTTCTGTTTGAGAATCTGTTTAGAGGAATAGAGTGGGACGTAAAGTCGAGAAATGCAAGTATTTGCAGTAGGAAGATGCTGGTCATCTGGTGGTCTTATTGTGATGGAGGGCATAGGCTGAAATCCTTCTTCACTGGCTGGTAATGATGGACTTGAGGTCCAAAAGTAAACCTACACAGGAGTATAATAATTACAAGTTTGGCTTTTAAAAGATTAACATTCAACCCTTAACTCTGGCAATATATACATAGAGCCCCATTCTTGTGTTAAAGCCTACAAAGGGGTATTATTTTGAACTGGGTTTTAAATTTATTTCTTGTATTAAAAAGGAAAGTTTCAAGGACAGAAGAGAAAAAAATGTCAGATATGTAGAAAAGTGACTATGTTTCAATGCCTCAGTTTCTGATCTGTAACATGAAGTTACTGGACCAAATGCTCTCTAAGGGCCTTTCCAGTTGCTAAATTCCAAAGAGTATCTCTTAGTGGGAATAAGGTACAAGGTCTCCAAAAAAGGTTCAAAATTCACAGAGGTTATCAAAGTTATTTTGCATTTTATCTACTAGCAAAACAACCCAGTATTTTCAGTGGTCCATTGTGATACATAATAATTTTATAATAGTAATTAAGTGTTCGACAGCATCTACTGTACATCAAAATCCATGCAATAAGCCATGTTAACATTTTGGGGGTTTTTTTTTTTTAGATTTTTTTTTTTGGTTGAGGGGGGAAGATGTGGACCATTTTTAAAGTCTTTATTGAATTTGTTACAATATTGCTTTTGCTTTATGTTTTGGTTTTTTGGCCCCAAGGCATGTGAGATCTTAGCTCCCTGACCAGGGATCGAATCTGCACCCCGCGCACTGGAAGGCAAAATCTTAACCACTGGACCGCCAGGGAAGTCCCAACACTGAGTTTTAAAATGCATCTAATTTGTGCAATATAGCATAAATTACTTTTTCTTTAAATATGATAACCAAAGATATACTTTCCTGAAATATTTTCATTAATACATACCATTCCTCACTGACAGTAAGACAGTGCCTATCTCTTAAGGTAAAGCTTTTAAAATCTTGCATTTATAGTGTACAACAGACAAATATATTCATTATCCCAGAATGACTAGGAAACCTAAACTATTTCCTGAAGCATAGTTTTGTGAGAAATCTCATCTAGAATTCTATAGAAGGAGGCAGGAAAAAAAACCTCTGTGTCAGGGTCTCCAAAATCTTCAAACAACTATAAAAGAGCTGAAAGGTACTGTAGAGGTAAAGCTGGCCCAATCTACTCGTTTTACAGGTAAAAAACAAACAATGTAAAGTGTTTCTCCAAGGATAAATGTGATTAACCAGACAGATGACTACATCGCTGGACCTCCAAGAAGTTAGAAGAGAAATAAATACCAGAGGACTTCTCAGAACTTTTACTAGTGACCTGTGACTCTCCGAGAGGGAAATAAACTATGTAGTCTTACCCCACAATCCTGGGACTAATAATTCAAGGGAAAACAGTTTAGGAAACGCTGTTATATTCTGTCCTTGAGACACATAAGGAAAAACTCAACTCAACAATATGTGAAGGATAACCTCCCAAAAAGGGAAGGAAACGCTGTTATATTCTGTCCTTGAGACACATAAGGAAAAACTCAACTCAACAATATGTGAAGGATAACCTCCCAAAAAGGGAAGAGGAGGAGGTAAGAGACACCTTGGTATAACAGGAGTTTAAAGAGTAAAGCTCACAAATTAAAGCTTCTGCTAAGACATTTTGAGGCCCCTACAGAGGGAGATTCTCTCTCATAAAAGACTGAATAGTTAACAGCTTTCTCTTCCAGTAGAAGGCAGAAATGCAGTGAGATTTAACTTGACCGACTGCACTGAGGATGTATTGGTTTTGCTCTGAATCCAAAGATTGACTCAAGAACCCTAATATGCTATCAGGTACTCCTAAAGCCAACAGGGACAGATATGGTATTAGCATTAGTAGGGACTTTGGGGTTGGTCCACAAGATTGGGAAAGTCAAAGTACATGGAATTATATGGACTCAACCTAGGAAACTACCATATGGCTAAGCCAAAAACAAAACCCAGCTGACAGCTAGGACTGCTGGACAACCTGTCTTGCTATAGTGGAGAAATACTGGAAGGCTCTTGGGGCCACGTAAAGATGAAGGAATGCTAAATGCACGACCCCTTCCCCACAAAAAAATATCAATAAGTTACTGCCTGAATTACAGGTAAATTGGAAACTGCAAGTTTTGTGCTTTCATGCACAAGTAACTTATTTCTCCCTCTCAAATGAAACTGGGGGATCTATCTAGAAATTGGATCATTTTTATACATTCCCTAAGAGGTCTGGTTTAGAGTATTGAGAACTAAGGCTGCTTCAACAGGGGAAATGTCACGGGGAACTATGAGAAATATGAATAGAAAGGATCTCTGAGATTTTCTGGGTAAGGAATGTCCCTCAAATTTCTACAGGAAAGTCTAGACTGCCTTTCAAGGTTAATGGACAGGTTGACTTGGATATACTCAAGGATGGACATGGGTTCCTCAGACCGGACAGACTTTTCAATATAATCAAAGTTTATATCATCTAATTTATGATTCTAAGTTAATAAGTAATAAGATTAAAATCAGAGGTGTAGTACTCATAATTAAGCTACTCTATTCATAGTATACAGAGCAATGAAGATACTATTCAAAAATTTTGCAAAGGTTTGCTGCTAGGCAAAAAGATTAAGGATGTACAAAAGAGGCTGCTAGCATATGTAAGCACTGTAGGGGGAAAAACATGTCTCAACAATAAGCTGGTATTATCTTCTGGGACTAAGGATAGCATTTTAATAGCTAAGATGTATTTCACTCTGCTTACAGTTTTACTCATACTTCTGTTCTAGAGTAGAGAAACAAAACTGCCTTTTATTTCTGACCTTCAATAATTTTCTTAGCCAAAATTAAAATGACCAACCATTACAAATTGAAAACAAAATGCTGTCATACACAGTATTTAAGGTTTTTACATTTTCTTCTACAAATCTTGTGAAACTTAACTTACAAGATCTTGTCGTTCTGTCATGCTCATCTTCTCTACAATTGACCAGAACCAACGCTTGAACTGCAAGAGCTTCTCAGCATTTTCTCCTACAAATGAATATAAATTCAATAAATATACTATATCAGTTGTAAAGCAATTATACTCCAATAAAGATGTTAAAATATATATATATATACTATATCAGTTATATTTTTAGAATATTACTTCTTATAAAAGTAGGGGGGCGCTAACCCTAACAGAGGAAGTTAGGACCACTTGCATAATGTGAAACCTCTTGAGTTCATTAATCAATCCTAATGACCAAGATGACCAAGACAAGAAAAATGAACCACCAGCCTCAAAAATCACATGACTTTAATCCCATCTGTAAGTCATGAGTTTTCTCATGACCTTAAACCAGTGCTTCTCAAAGTTTAATGAGTTCACAAATCACTTGGATTGAGATCTTTTTAAAATGCAGATTCTCATTCACTAGGTAGGTATGGGGGAAGAAAGGGGAGAGGAACCAGAGATTCTGCATTTCTAAAAAGCTTCCAGATGCTGCTGATCTGAGGATCATACTTGTAGTGTCTTTAGGTATTTTTTTTCCTGCTTCTAGGTTTCTGGTTTGTAAATAAGCCAAGTTCTTATCTCACAAGTATTGAAAATTATATTAATAAGTGGCACAAAAACTACTACGCAATAATCTATACGTTGCCAAGCATGAAGGAAAAACAAGAAAATTTATCCAAATTTAACTTACTATAATTTGGCTGAAGCTGTTTGCAAAATATGAAAAATAAAGGGGAAAAAACTGGTATCTTCATGTATGCAATAATCTTGGACTAGAGTTATAGTCCTCTCAGGAATTTCTTGGAGCTTCCAGTGTTTTATTGTGTAGTCACAGCTAAAAAGTCTATTCCTAGAATATGGGACTTGAAAAGAGTTGCAACAAATCAAGCACTAAAGATGAATGTTATTCTAGGATTATCACTACCCTCTTGTTATTCTTTCTAGATTCTCCATGTGTTTGTGTGCTCTTATGACTTTCTAAGTATGCTTTGGATCTGGTTCTACAAAGCAAACATCATGTAGTCAAATTCTTTAATTAGAATTTAAAGGAACATGAATAGGGAAAGGCCAATAGAACTGTCAGTCACATGGATTATTTTTTCTTAATTATTAATAGTATATAAAAGTCCTTTTCACACAGTTGCTCAGAAGGAATTTTTACTTGTACCATAGTGAACCATACATTTGTTAAAACCTAGAAAAATTAAACAATAAAAGAATTAAGAATGACCTAATGCTAAGCTATCATAGTTCAAACATATCTTACAATATATCTGTAAAAACACCTGAGTAATACAGCATTTCCTAAGCCCCTGTAAATATGTAAGAACCAGAAACTCAGAAAACTGACTGACCAAATTATCTATGTAGTTTATTCCTTAAATAAACATTAAAAAAATTTCATACCTGATTCATCATTGAAAGAGGTGAAACTGATCAGCATTTGCACATTAACTTCACCACAGCCATTTACCAAAAGCCTAAAATCTTCTGCTGTTAAGTCTTCTAATGAATTTTTTGGAAGCACATCCAGTAGACCTTTCCTCATTGCCTAGAGAATTTCAAAAATAAAAATTTTTGTTTATTACTATTACTATCAGTACTTTATTTTCTACATAGCATTTATTATTGTTAAAGTCCAATATCTAATTTTAGCATCCTAAGAATACTAAATAATTCTAAATAATACTAAAAAATTAAGTTCTATATTTTGAGTTTCTTATTAACAGATTCAAAAGAGTGGCAGAGGGAAAAAAGGGCTACAGGTTCAAAAGTGAAGGAGTATTGTTACATATCAGGAGTTAACAAAAATAATTTTTTAAATTATGTTAATAACAAACAGGCTAGTCATTAAGAATAGCTTCAATCTGTCAAACGTGCTATCCTGTCAACATCCTAGGAAGAGTGATAATGACAAAAACAAACATCCCTGACACAAACCCAAAATCTAGCTTACTGAGAAATTACCATGTGTCAAGAACTGTTCTAAGCACCTTACATATGTTAACTCATTTAATCCCATCCTCATTTTGCAGAGGAGGGAACCAAGGCACAAAATACTTAAGTAGTTTGCTAATGTCATACAGCTAGAGGGGGCTGCAGCCCCCTGAACCTGAACCCTGACAGTATGATTCCAGAGCCCACACAATTATTCCCAGCACAGGGATCAGAAACACTTCATAAACATTCTTCAATAGGAGAAAGAGCGGGCCTGATGTTGCTCTTTAAAAGAGCCTGATTGGAGGAATGGTCCTTGGTTTTTAGAATTTTCCTTACATTACTAACTGTTGTGGCTATTTTGAATGCCTGGGACAATAAACCCTGCTGTACCACCTTGCCTAGATTATTTGTGCAAAGAAGGTGATTTATGATGAACACGTGTTTTTCCTCTGGGGGTCTGAACTGCTTACAGGACTGGCCTCCAATAAAAACCCTGGGCACTGTGACTCTTAAGCAGGCTTCCCTAAACACAAACACTGCACATGCATGGTTGTAATTCACTGCTGGAGGAAGACGTATGTTCTTTGTGACAACTCATGCCCCAAGAGAGAGGACTTTGGAGCCTGTATCTGGATTCCTCCAGACTCTGTCTGATGTACTTTTTTCCCATTGTGAGAGTCCTTTTGCTATAATAAACCATACCGATGAGTACAACTGCTTCCAAGTCCTAGGAGTCCTTCTAGTGAGTCACTAGAGGTATGGGGTGGTTGCAGTACCCCCAAAACAGTAGTCATTTCAGTCCCACAAAGCATCCTTACCAAATCTACTTTCTGATGATTACATGGTTTTTCCAAGTAGTTCTACCCAAAAGAAAGGTCTGGATTCATGTGTAATTTACATTGTATGTAAATTCATTTTGGTTTAAAATTTTTGACCTTTTATAAGCAAGCTGAATACACTATGAGCTAGTTTAAAACACAGAAGACACAAATAGCCTCATCAGATCAAGAAACATTTTCCAGAAAACACTTACATGTAATGGCTGTTCCGCAACTACCAACATTCTGTGTTCAGCATACTTCCGTACATACTCATACACATTCTGAGGAGTGACTGGTATATTTACACCATTAGGAATAAGTTCCACCTGTGAAAAATTTAGCAGTGCCATTTAAAAGCAATTTTGTCAAAGCAGTAATAAGTTAACAGTTCATAAAACAATTTCCTAAAAATTTAAAATCTAAAGACAATTCTGTATCTGACAAGTATCTAAGGGATGCAAACATTCTAGGCCTAAGTAACTATAAACTCTTCGACCTCTCAGTGTGTCTCACTAATTCTCCATCCATTCATCTCTTTCTCTCCATCTCCTACTGTGTCTTCTCTGTGTGTGTGTCTGTCTTTCTTGGTCCCTATTTATCTAAATTGTTTTTCTAGATGTCAAGCACAACAGACTAACCAATTCTCCTGCCAGAATCAGAAAACCACACATTTGCTTTACCTGTCCTCCACCCTCTTCTTTACACAGGTCAATTGCAAATGCCAAATCCATCGCTGAGAAAACAGCATCAGCATCTGAACTCTGAGAAGCAAGTATTAGTTGCCGCAAACTCTCATACATCACAGGGTCAAAAAAAGCAAAATCATGCCAATTGACCTAAGAAAGTAATCATATGAAAATCAATTATGAAAGAAACATCTTAACTGAATTCATTAGTAAGTTGAAATCTATGATAAAGAATTTTATCTAATTTGAAGATTATTCTTTATCAGTTTATCTTCCACTAAATATAACTGATCTAAAGAGGTAAAATTTTAATACGACTTTGGCTCTGATAAATACATTTAATTTTCAAAGCATGGAAAATATGCATTAAAAAAAAATTTAAAACCAGGAGTATTAGTTTTTTTTTTAAGTAATTTATTTGTAGAAACCAGCACTAATTATTGCAAAGTGATTATGCCGAGCAACTGGTCCCAAGCTAAATACACATCCTGTTTAGCCTTGACAATAATCATAAAATACAGATTATTAATTCCAGATGATAAATCTGATGCTCAGAGGAATCCAGTAACTTGCTGAAGGTCACATCAGTGGGTTAAACTTGAGTCTATTTGATTCCATAATCTTTTCCATAAACCTTGTTAAAGGCTCAACATTTCTATGTTGCTGAGCTTTAAGTCCAGTTCTTCTTTCTCTGCACAAGAACATTTTAGCTGGAACACTTTAAGAAGTCAATAGAGTCAGAGTTTAAAAAAAAAAAGAAGAGGAAAAAATATGTATCATAGTATGATATGCTGTAATAATAGAAAATAATATTCACCAATGGGTTTGAGTAAAGAAAGTTATTAACAGACCACAGCTTTAACAATGCTAATCATATCAGATGTGTGTTGTGCATCACTAGAAAAGACTGTAACATATTTTGTTTTGCGATTATAATTAGTATTATGCATTAATTTAAAGGATGTCGTTTCTCTCCCCCAACCCCGTCGTAAAGGAATGTACCAGCTGTCAAACTATCAAAACACATCAAGAAAATAAGCTAATTCTGTCACCCAGTGATAATTATCAAGCATACTATGCTATATTTCCTTACATCCTTTTGTCCCCTCTACCCACCTACACCTTATGTATATTTTTGAAACTGGGAATGCTCTTTTCAATACAATACTACTTCTATTGTCACTAACTGTTAGAACTTACTGAGCACTTACTATGTGCCAGGCACTATACTGTTTTCTTTACCATTTTATAAATGGGGAAATAGGCCATAAATGTCAAGGGATTTGTCTGCAACAGGATCCAGGTCTGTCAAACCCGCCAAACCCGCCAAACCCACCTGTGTGTCACCCATTCTTCTATGCTCTCTCCTCCATGTATTCAGATTTTCCCCATGTCATTAATGTTTGAAAATGATTTATAATGGCTATAATGCTTTAAAATTTAATACTAATTTAATGCTATATATATAATTATTTTATAAAACAAAGTTTTTGCAATGTAAAAGCAGTTAGGTTCATTAAAATCACTTACTTTCCTACCAAGCAACACTTTAATCACATGTCTATTCAGTGTGATAGGACATAGTTCATTCTGTAATAGACACAGTCCAAGAATCCTAAAAATAAAAAGCAAATAGTATTTAAATTCAAAAATAACTCTAGAACACATAACACCCCACACATACGTAATATACATAAAATATGTTGAGAAATTTTTTATAGTAGAGCGTATACACATTTTACAAGCCAATATATTTTAGAAAGTCTCATAAACTGATTTTTTAAAAATTCAAATACAAGATTATTTTACCTGCCAATGTTTCTAAAACAATTCAACCTTGCTTCTGTGTTTTTGCCAGGCCTTGGAGTATAAAATCCTCTTTTTCCAGGTTGGTAAAACAAAGGGGCATTGTCATCACCATCATCTGTGTCATCTAAATCCATATCTACTACACTTCGACTAGAACCATGACGCTTTCGGTTTTCCTAATAATAGAGTATCAGAGATTAAGCCCCAAGATTGATTTTATTTGTTTGTTTACATTTTAGTATATGTGTCTACAAGGATTATTTTTTATTAAAAAATGCCATTATAACTCTCTTTTAAATTAACAATAATAATAATCCAGATACCCTCTCCAAAAAAACTAACAGTAATATTTTTTTTTTTTTTTTTTTGCGTTATGAGGGCCTCTCACTGCTGTGGCCTCTCCCATTGCGGAGCACAGGCTCCAGACGCGCAGGCCCAGCGGCCATGGCCCATGGGCCCAGCCGCTCTGTGGCACGCGGGATCCCCCCGGACCCGGGCACGAACCCGTATCCCCTGCATCAGCAGGCGGGCTCCCAACCACTGCACCACCAGAGAAGCCCCAACAGTAATATTTTTGACATTACCCAAGATTGATTTTTAACAGCAAAACATATGAACTGGTTCTCTAAATCACTTAAATGTAAAGTTCGATAGGTAAAGCCACATTCATATTTAAATGTAAATAAACTTTAATTCATTCTTTCAGAATTGTGATACACGAAGCTTGTGCCTGTTAACTTCTCTATCCATTTAAGTAAAATTATTTAATGGAACTCTGGTAGCTTCTTTCACCTTGATTCCTTAAATATATTTTCCTTGGATATAGAATTCTGGATTGACAATTCTAAAAGCACTTTAAGGATGATGCTCTCTGTTGTCTTCTGGCATTCACAGTTTCTGATAAGAAATCCACTGCCTTTCAAATCACTGTTTATCTATATGTAAGGCACTATTCTTTGCTTCCTTATTAGTTTTACAGCAGCTTGATTATGTATCTAGACACAGTTTTCTTTCAGTTTATCCTTTTTAGGGTTCACTGACCTCCTTGAATCTATAAATCTATGTCTTGCATCAAATTTGGGAAGTTTTCAGCTATTATTTCTTCAAATATTTTCCTGTAACAATCTCGTTCTCTTCTGGGTACTCCAATGACATGCATGTCTGATATGGTCCAACAGGTCTCTGAAAACTGTTGTTTGTTTGACATCTTTTCTCCTTCTATTCTTCAGAAGGGATAATTTCTATCTATCTTCAAACTGACTGATGAATTTTCCTCTGTCATCTTTGTTCTGCTATTGACCTATTCAGTAAATTTTTTCTTTCATACATTGTACTTTCTAAAATGTTCCCTTGGTTCTCTAGTTTCTACTTCTCTGTTGTGAACCTCTACCTTTCCATTCACTTGTGTTTATTTATCTTTACCTCACAGAACATGAGATAATGTCTTTGATAATTCCAACAAGTGGGTCATCTAAAGGCTAGCATCTATTGGTTCTTTTCCCAGGAGAATTAGTGAGTCTCTGTTGGTTCTTTGAATGTTGAGTAATTCTGGAGTGTATCCTGGACATTTTGAATACTAAGTTGTAAAACTCTGGGTCTTGTTAAAATGATATGGAGAATGTTGATGTTTTTTGGCTTTGGTAGGCAATAACCTGGTTATGTTCAGCTTGGAACTGTCATCTCGTGTGTGCAGTGGTTCCATTACCAATTAACTTTTCAAAGCCTTTTAATTATACTATTGGGTCTGCCCCGCATATGCACCATATGGGATAGTCTGGGACTTGGACAGTGGTTTATACTATAGTTTATTTCTTAAGTCTGGGACTTGGACAGTGGTTTATACTATAGTTTATTTCTTAAAGCATGTACTACCTTCCAGTTAAGAAGGAGTAATGGCGACCAGTTTTACTCTCCTGCCTGAAACAAAGCTTCAAAATAACAGTTTTTCAAATTTTGACTTCCCTCCAATCGGTGTGCTGTTGTTTACTTTTCAGAATCCTCAAGCAGTTCCTTTTTGTATTTTGTCCAGAGTCTTTAGTTGTAGTCAGTGAAAGAGGTAAGATTATATCTTGGCTGGCACTGAAATTCTCAGGTAGCTTACAAATTGAAATACATCATGCACTTTAAAAAAGCCTTCTTACTGCTATACCATACGTCACATTTTCTCTGGATCTCTGCTGCTTACTTGAGGAAGGAGACCTAGGAACCCATAGGACTGCTCTCCTTCTCTGATATTATTTAATGATATCTCTAATTTAAGCTTAATTCAGCCTGTGCTCAAGTGGAGGCAGCCAGTGAGTGGGGTTACACTGAACCCTACCTCAACCAGTCTTATTACTGGATTCTGTATATGACACCTTTATACTTATCTTTGCTTTTTCCTCTACTGTATTCAAGCATTTTACTTACAAAAACATAGTTTCTTTGTAAATATGCTTTCCTCTCCCTTCTGTAATTTAAATTCCAAGTGCTTATTATTAGCACACGTACAAAATGTCCCTTACCTGTACCTTTTCTGAGGAGTCTAATAACCCAAGATCCAGGATACTATCAGCTCCATTTTCCCTAAAAACAAACAAACAACCTTTCACATTTCAGATCACTGAAATTCTAGAATTTAGTGTAGAGAAAACTATATGCATTTAAATTTATAAGAATATATAAATACATTTAAGTTTTGAAGTAAATAAATATCTAGGACACTTAGCAGTCTTAATGCAGTTCTAGGAACAGAAATGTCAATAATATACACAAAAACACAGGATGCTACATGTATGATCCAAGACAATGAACTAAAGGCTACCTGATTTAAGACAAAATAAATGCAGTCTTCATAGGGGTACTGAAACGAGCTCAGGGGAAGCATTGTAAAACAACAGAAAAATGTTCAGAAAGCAACCACGATAGGAATCAAATGCTCTAGGGTATTTAATTATTCTAGAATACTAATCAATCCACTGTTCGAGCCATAAAGCCAGGTGAAAGCAGTCAATATTATATATTCTTGCATTCAATAGAAAACACTTCTAAATTAGCAACCCTTACATATATTTACAAATATCTTTTTTATCAAAAACACACATTATTTGCAACTTCTTCTGTAATGGGCTAAGCTATATCAGTGTGTTGATACTTCCAGAAACAGGGAAGAGGAATAAAGACATAGTACATGAAAGTCAAGAGAAGAAAAATAGTAACAGCAAAGAAAATAAACTTCTAGCAATAGTCTTTGGCTTGGACCATTCAAAGGCTCTGAGACAGGTAAATAGCTGGAATAGGTAAGTGGCTATTTAGTTTCAGGGCTTAGCCTACCCACTTATCCATCTCTAGGACTATATCTAATCTAAGTTCCTCATTCAATATCATGACTAGGAGAAAAATAAAGACATTTTCATCTAAAATAACACTTCAAAGCCTTAAACTGGATACAGAGTAGCCCCAGTAGGGCACAGATTAATTAAGTATGGCATATCTTCCTGTCACTTTTACCTGTCACCTGGGGAAAGGAAGGATAAGTAATTTAACTGTTAGATATTTTTAAGTTTTATATTAAAACAAATATACTATACAATAAAAAGCAAAAACTTGCATGATTTTTAAGATAAATCAGGAGGTCTAAAAGAAATTTCATGTTTATTGCAAGGACTCAGGGATTACACCCAATTCCTTGAGGTATTTGGCCTCTGCCATTAAGGGTATTCACGTGGAGAATGAGATGTACTTCTTTTTAAGTTAGTTTCTAAATAAGGTTCATAAAAAATCTTCAGAACCTAAAGTGACTGCTAAAATTCTGCCCTTCTAAATACATGTGAAAGTCAGCTGTCTCACTCATGGATTTTAAGCCATCTCTTAAAAAGCCATTTAAAGTCTTGTACTGTTTAGTATAAATTTTAAGATATGGTGATAGCCACATCCTAAAAATAAAGTAGCTGATGTTTAAACTAAAATGTCTTCCCAATTGTATACATTACCGTCCATGTGCAATAATGAGTTCCATGGCTTCATCCACTCTTGCTCTCAGAGAATCTTCACTTGCTAGAAGAAGAAGCAGCTGAGCTGGGGATAATTCCAGCAGCATGCCAGTGATTTTACTTGCAAATGCCTGTAAATGACAAACAAATGTTACATGCTTCTACTCTCTGAAACCTCTTGTCTAAATCAGCAATCTTTTATCAGAAAAAAAAAAAAAGAAGATGAAAATGTAAGAAACTTGGATAACAAATAGGAAAAAAAAAAATTCTGAACCAGTAACGGATTTTATTAAATTGGAAGCTTAATTACAGAAAACCATGGTAGGGAATTAAACAGTCCACACTAGCAGTCTTATTAAAGCTAGTTTAATATTGGTTGACAAGCCTTTTTTAAAGGTTTTTGATACCCATGAGTAAACATAAAAATACTCAATTTTCATTTTTTTCCCTTCCTCGAGACCTGGAAACATTTTTTTCATTTAGTGTAGCAAAAAAGAGGGAGGTAAGAAGTGAAGGAGGGAGAAGGAGAAAGAAAAAGATGCCTATATTTAAGGCTAAGGATTCACTGAAATATAATTGGTTGACTCTGTTTTACTATTCTTTTGCTATAACATGTACATATAGAAAAGAGTGAAGTACACTATTTGCAATGTGTTCTAGCTGCAAAGTAACAATAATTTGTACAAATAAGGGTACAAATAAATACAATGAACAGATAATTCCTTAGCACACAAGGAAATTACTAGGTAGAATGCCAACCTGGCATAGGTAGTAAAAACAACATCAAGCTATATACAATTACTCTCCAGTAAGTCCTGCTTCTTTCCCTCCCTAAGCTTCCTTTTTATCGCAGTCCTCAACCACATGGCTTTCCAGTAGCTGGCAACTTTTTAAAATACCAGCCTTAACTGAAAACCAAAAACGGCACAGCCAGTTAAGAGGTAGCTAAGTACACCATACATACTGGTTGCATTGCTTGTACACGGGGATAAAGTCTCTCTCCGAGCGCCTGACGATGTGCTGGCAGAGGATCAGGATCATCACTAGGATTTCCTTCAGAGGCTGGTCTGAAGGGCCTAGTGTCGATGGAAAGCTGTCTTCTAAAATCCCTGAAAGATGAACAAAGCTATTATGACTTCATTTCCCTTGTCTGCAAAATGCAATTATCAGTGCAACTAGTAACAAAGTTGGAAAACCAGAGCATACAGTTAGCTCCAGTTATGGTACTAGGGTGGAAGAATGCCTAAAGAATGATGGTGGGGAAATAAAGATGGTCTAGATTTTGTCACTTGAAAATCTATAAATCTGCGATGCACAGGTTAATTTGATTCTAAGGGAACAGGACCTTAAAATACCAGAAATCAAGAGCCCACCCATATTTACTGGAAATTTTAGTCAAAAGTAAAATGCTACCCATCCTAACACATGAAAAATTAGAGGTTTAAATAAACACAATTGCCACAATTAAAATTTTAAAACAAATTTAGGAAAGCATGATATGAAGTTAATAAAAATTTCAAAAAATTAGGAACTTGAGCGGGATCAATAAAAAGCCAATATAATTTCAACTGCCTCTGGGTTTTTAAAGCAGAATATTTTAATAACAGTTGGTTAGACTTTTTAAGTTACAATACATATATCCAATTATTAAAACTTTCATTTTCTAAAAGTCCATAATTGAGACTCTTATTTACAGGCCTACCTCCAATTCATCCAAAAAGATGGTACTCAATAAAAGACACAAAATTATCTCACCTATCCCGATCTCTCCGAGAACCTGCTCGCAAGCCACTACTCCTCCTCATCTCCCTTTCTCTCTCTCTTTCCCGATCCCTCTCTCCTCTGTTCCTTAATCTCTGCATTAAACCTGGAAAAAAATATGAAATACACTTTGTTTAGATGAATGTAAATGCAGCTACTTTAAATGTTAAAGTCAATGTGAGGACATGAGACAAACATAATAAGAACATGACAACTGTAGATCATCTTCCTTATCATCTGTGTAAGTGCCTTTCTGTCACTCTCCGTATGGTTTTGAGGGTTGGGGGTGATTCTGTAGAATGAACCTGGTAGGTAATAAATGTTCACTCAGTACTTGTTTAATGAATTTATCCCCTTGTTATGCCAAAGCTGTGAAATAATATGTAGCAAGTGGGGCTATGTTAGTTCCACCATAAATAATAGATTTCTTACATATGTGAATATCTTCTCTATTCTTAGTTTGTGGCATTAAAGGCATTATAGCCACCCAGCTATTATTATTCTTAAAACCTTAAGCATAAACCAGGGTATGGTTTCCTAAAGAGTAAGCAGAAAAGTTATTTCTGAAACGTCATGACTTCCCAGGTTTCCTCATTCACATCTGACAATTTCTTTTTATTATAGGACTATAGAAAGTCAAATGGTGAAACTAATGATGAAAGGCTGAGGTACTCTCCCCATCTTTTCATCCTCAATTCTTTCCAGAGCTCATTCAGCTTTTTTCCAGACCTCAGTCAGCTTTTATGGTGGCAGTTTACAGAACCCCAGTAAGATACAGCTACAGCCTAGGTAAAACACAGGATTTTGTTAGTAACTCCTTCTCCCTCAATTACTATATCCATCCACAAGACTGACGATCTTCTGCCCCTACCTTACATGAACCCCCAATTTCAACCTTTTGTAGTTTTCACATTTTTTAATATGCTAATTGTAATCCTGAAAATTAGGTAAGAATCCTAACCCCAAAGTGCTGATCCTCAAGGAGGCAGAGCTTACACCAGGATGTTAATACAGAAAACCTTATTACCAAAAAACAAAGTCTTGCTAAATTAAACAGTGAAGTTGGTGACACAGCCAACTTACATTTGGTTGCAAGCTCCATCTCATTGGAGACTGGAGCAACTGCAAATTATACTTTGAAAAGCACTGTTCTAGACAATAGCATTTTCTTTTTTTTTTTTTTTTTTTTTTTTTTT
>NC_041228.1:34275803-34303437 GCF_002837175.3 Physeter macrocephalus | reverse complement strand
GGACGCGCAGGCCCAGCGGCCACGGCTCACGGGCCCAGCCGCTCCGCGGCACGTGGGATCCTCCCAGACCGGGGCGCGAACTCTGTTCCCCTGCATCGGCAGGCAGACGCGCAACCACTGCGCCACCAGGGAAGCCCCTAGCATTTTCTTCTAAGTACCTCTACTTATTAAATACAGGGATTGGGGAAATCCTGCAGTTTGCTCTTTGAATTTTTATATTACCACAGATCTTAAACCTCCCACTCCCCAGACATTATAATTTGAGATGAAAAAAAATAGTACAATCACAACCATTTATGAAAATAAGTGTGGCAATAAAAGAGCAAACTGGTAAATTGTCAATTATAGTAGTTTAAACAAGATTAAATCATTAATCTAGAATAAAATGGTATAAAAGTGTAAATATACATTAACATTCTCCCACTGTAAACATATATAACCGTGATTATCATTGTTTCCATTAAACAAGGAAAGAATTTGTATGTGCTTTGTTACCTGTAGAGTACTTACTTGTATGAGTGCCTTTGTTGGCATTTTGGATACAATCTAGATTTGGCAGTTTTTCATTGGACAAAAAAGCTTGTGCAATGGCTGTATAAAAACTTCGTGCTACACCACTGCCCTCTCCTGGTTCATCCTTAAATGTAACTTTCACCCTATGTACAGCCATAGGTGTAGTAGCACATCTTCGACCAAAGTGATTGTTAAGTTGCCTCATGGTCTGCTGAATAAGAAGATCTCGATCCCGATCAACCTATTAAAACACAACAAAAAGTAGTAAATTCAGTGTTGGAAACCACCTTGTAATTTTTCTATGTAAAATCTGAAAATCTAATTTTAGCTTTTCCTTGACAGCTGGAATAGCTACGAAGTATTTGGGTTCTCAAAAGCTTATATTCCAAATAACACTCTAAATCATACAAGAATATCTTACATTAAATCAGGATAATGGAATTTAACTCAATTATAACATTTTCTTAAAAGGTCTACCAATTTGGTAATACAGCAGGATAAACTGCAAGTAGATCAAAGTGTAAATTTTTTTTTTTTAATAGTGAGTCCTAGAAAAAAAATCATAGGATATTCCTTTGGTGGCAGAATACCATAGCAAAGTAAAAGAAAAATGACAAACGGGGAAAAACATTTGCACCTTCTATTACCAACAAAGATTCATGCGTAGTGTATATACACACCTAGCGTTTCTAAAAAAATTGAGTAGAAAACACTTTTAATAGGAAAAATGGGCAAGAAATATCAACAACCAGTTCCCAGAAAAAGAAGCAGCCATAATATATGAAATATATGCAACAAAGCTTAACTTTGCTCATAATAAGAGAAATACAAATTTCAATTATACTGCCTATCAGACTGGCAAAAATCTAAAAATTTGACAACAAACTGCTGGCAAGACTTTGGAAAATCAGGCCTTCTTGTGTTGATGTTGAAAGTGCAAAAATATACAGACATTATATAGAGGTATTTGCCAATATTTGACGAAATTACATATACACATGCCCTTTGACCCGTGTCTGTTCTATCTATCTCAAAGACACGCTAGCCAAATAGAGAAACACACATAAGGCTATTCATCACATCTCTATTTGTAACAGCAAAAGACTGGAAACAAACCCAAATGTCTATCAATAAGAAACCGGTTGAAAAAAATTCATACAGCCATAAAATGTGGTGCTAATACTAGGTAGCTGGAAAAAAAGAAGGCAGAACATCTCTCTCTACATATAGCCATGGCTTTCTCTCTAGGATATACTGTTAACTGGGAAAAGCAAGATGGAGTAAAATGTATAATAGCATGCTCAGGGTGGGAGTGGGGGAGAGAGATGCGTAATGAATACACACACACACACACACACAGGATTATACATTTTTTGAAAGGTGGGAGGGAAATAAGCTAAAAACAAAAACAAACAAAAGCCCGAAAGGGGGCAGGGGGAATACAAAGTAAGAGACAGGAATGAAAATTAGATTTCTCTGAACACAACCTTCTTCTATAGAGTTGACCTTGCAACTGTAGATATTTTACATTAATTATGAAACATAACAAAGTCAAAAAAAGGAGACAGCAATCCCTAAAAAGTGAAAGCAGAATGAACTGAAAGGCCCTAATTGTGTGGAGATTAGATATGGTAGGTAGCAAAACCACACAGAAGGAATTATTTCAAGTGACTTTAAACAATGTAGTTTGACTGTACATCTCCAATTGGATATGCTCTAAGAACAAAACTGCAAATAAATCTTAAGCTATTTTCAATAATCATTTTGTTGGTAGTGGTGTTGATGTTATGATTCTAAGACTATTGTATGCATGCTGTGGGATAAAAGCAAATGAGTAATTTTATCAGTGTTGCTGGGAAGCTGGGTATTATTCAGTTCAGAAGAAAGGAAGTAAAGACTAAAAGGTGAAAATAAAACAAACTTGTGGTCCTAAATCTTGAATTTGAATTAGGAGTATCAGTATGAACTCATGAAATAATTGTCTTCTTCCTTTTTTAAAGGAGCATTTCCTACTAAAAGGCCTAGAAACAATGACAAGGCCTAGAAACAATGACAAACCCAACAGGCAGTGAGCAACCTAGAGCCCAGATTATAATCTCAAAATACAATTTCCTGCTAAAAGGAAGCAGCGCTTCTTGAAGAAATGGCTGATTTAAGGTCCGTGACAGAAAATAACAGAAAATGAGACATATCAAAACGTAAGGAAGTTGTCAAAGATTGGACTCTCGCTAGCCACAGAAAAGATAATTTGAGCATCAATGAAATGAAGCACATCCAAACAGTTTTAATCCATGTGTTCATAATGATACTTAAACGAACAAACCCATTGCTCATCATTACAGGATGTTGGGAAACCAACTGCCAGAGATAGCCATTACTCTAAATTTGATGATTACCATTTATTTTCTTTAAATTTTTAATTACATAGTATATATCCCCTAAACAAAATTATTTGTTTTTAAATTTTATATAAACAGCATACTATATGTATAGGATAAGAAAATCTAAATACCTTTACCTCTAGTGATAAATCTCTTGACTGCTGATTTCTCAGTTTTTCCATTTCTCTACGGAATTTTGATTCTTTTACCTCAAAACCACCCAATTCAGTTAGGATCTTAAAAACAACAACAACAAAACAAATGCATGACAGAATTATTCTCTGAAATATGTTCTTATCAGGCAGAATAGAATGTAAAGTGCTAAAAATACATACTGATCCAGGTTCTGCTCCAACATCTTCCATGAATACCCTGCCGAACAGTTCTAAAGAAAGGCGCCAACGTCCTAGCAGCATATCATGGGAAATGACCATTCCCATGAAGCTACATTGTGGCCTGTAAGAAGTTTAAGGGGAGAGGGGGAAGCAGTTTAGGCAACTCTAAAAATTTCCTGGTTTTTGGTCAATAACAGTAATTACTTGGTCTTTTAATATTCTGAGATCTTAAGTAATTCAAAACCACATCCTCTCTAATGGAGAACTTTTCTATAGCAACTCGTTCCTTGGAGAACTTCTTATTTTTACTCCATTATTCCTTCTGTCTTTTACGTAAGGATGCATTCCCCAGGCTGGCTTCTATCTTCATCTTTAATTTTACCTCCTCTCCTTGAAGTCCAATGTCTGTCTCCACTAGATGATTCCCAGACCCCTCTTTAGTTCACAATGGACCAGAATTTCATTGTGTGAAATATATCCTCCACTTCAATCATACTTAACTCATACTCAACATGGTGAAACTGAATATGGCCTCTTCAGCACAGTGACAATGCCTCCTCATTTCTTTCAGTAGTACCGCCTATTTTCCTACTGCACGGACTTGAACAGATTTTAATTTATTCTTCCCTTGGTCCCTCCAGAGTGATCAAGTCCTTCATAAGTTTTCTTTTCGTAACCATGGTTTCCTTTTCATCCCCAAAGGCAATATTCTACTTCAGCCCCCTTTTTAACAACTAGCCAGAAGGAATAACAGCTTGTCTCTCTACCTCTAATTCTTCTCTCCTTCAATCTGTTTCTACACATTCGAACCATCTCAGTTCAAATCATATCGTCTCTAGGAAGCTTGGGCCATCCCAGTCCCTAATTCTTCCTTGCCTTTTATGGTTGTTAGACTGTGTACACAAGATGTATACAGTTTCCTAAACTAGTTTAACTCCTCCTAAGCAAACCAAAAAGAAAAAAAAAATCTGACATTACATAACCAAAAATCATACAGCATAAAGCACTCAAAAAATCATTAGGTGATTAGCCATACTGAGTCACAGTATATACCAGGCAACTTTTTACTGGGAAAGCAAAGAACCTACCACTTGCAAGAGATTTACTCAATGTGAACCTGGCAAAGGAGTGAGCCCAAACAAATGTGAAAGTCACAAATCTATAAAGCTCTTTTTTTCACATGTTCCCCTCCCATAGCTGAGCTCCCGCTAACAAGTGTATAATTGGCAATTTGACATGGATATATACTTTAACTCAGTACTGAATGTTAAAAACAGAGTCAGAATTTCTTCAGTAAAAGGAGGAGAAAATCAGAATGCCCATCAATGACAAAACAGTCACAAAAAAACAAAATCCAGAAAACTCTAATATTTAAATATCTGATTATAAACTAGGAAAACACAAATAATATTTCCTATTATTTATATACAAATAAAATACAAAGAAAATTATAAATTTTCTAAATAAAAACTCTTAAAAAAATTATAATAGCCATAAAGTAATAGCATAGAAAAACTATCTTCACTTAGCGAGTACCTGAAAGATGTAAGAGGTGGACCTTCACTTTCAGTCAGTCCTATTTCTGCGAGTAAACTGCTTTTCAATTGTGCAGCGAGATCGTGAGCAGATGGCCCTGGTTTTGAACTCTCAGCTTCTTCTGGCACCACATTCTGTTCTTCCCCTTCCTTTTTTTGCCGATTTTGCATGTTCGTTACATTTTTCAAATTGGCAGCATAAGACATTTTAGTTGGAAGAACCTATGAATTTTTACATTTAAATGTTAGATATTAAAAAACAAACTGACTAGATTTCCTTTTCAACTTACTAATACTCCACAGAGATCACATGGCAGTTAAATAATTCCCTTCTGGCACTTCAACTACAAAGGTGCAATCTATTTCTTGTCTATCTGATTCCCATGGAATTCCAGTGCATTTACCAGAGCAGCCTCAGAGAACTTTTCAAGGTATCTTTATAATATCTATGGTTACTTAAGTGTCTTATGTGCATAAAATTCTCCTTTATCACTTAGATAATAAAGAAAATTCTACTCAAGTACATGTCTTCTATATGCCTGCTCTTAAATGGTGTTATTACTTTTTCACTGGAGAAACAGTACAGTATAATTTCAGGCTCTCAAATCAGACTTTCATCTAAAAACTAGTCTGTCACTTCACTAGCTGTATAACAACAGACATTCCCACGTGAAATTTATGTAATCTCTCCAAGCCTTACCCATAAAATCAGGATAATAATGTTTTCTACCCAACATGGTTGTGAAGATTGAGACAGTGCCCAGGAGATAGAATTAAGAATTATCCAACAAATGTTAGGTATCATCATTAATATTACTTTATTTATTCCCATTCTAGACTCAAGAAAAGTTACAAGCCAATATTATATATGCTCATATGTACAAAAATTTTAAATATTCAGCAGAATTACAACAATCAACTCCAGAACAGGCAAACACAGCAAGTTGGTCTCAAAGCAGACTAATGACAGTATTGGAATTCCTTTAATTATGTCATAAGGCAAGAATTTCTGATACTTCTGTTATTTGGGTAAATACAATATTCTGAATGCATTTCAAAAAAACTAGATGCTGGGATAAGCGTTCAACTCACAAATATTATATTGCGAAGATTTTTACTATCTTACCTCAAGGCAGTTTCTATCCACTGTAACTTCCATTAAGCATTTTCCACTACTGGCAGATGAAGAATAAAGACCCTGACTTGGACGGCCAAAAAGATCCTCCTTTCTAGCATTTGGCTGGAATTTTAATAAAAATATTACAGTTACATCAAACACTTTAAAAAAAAGTAAATTCAACTAAAAAGAAACCTTAAGGCTAGTTTATGTGAATCACCTGCAACAGATGTGGCTGATCAGCCAAGGGGATGGCTTCAGCTAGAGGCACTTCAAATGGATTTGGGGGTATACACCCAAGGAACGTCATGGAGTCGGAGCGTCGGAAAAATGGATGGTTTTGGCCAGTTTCTGCGGGAAGAGAGTCATCATCCTTATCATTCAAAGTAGCACCTAAACATAAAGAGATAAAATGTTTTTTTAAAAAATTAATTATTGGGCAAGGGTAAAAGGATCTACATCTGCTCAATCCAAAATTCTTGTTATCTCTTTATAAAATTTTAATGCCACTCAAAACAAGTTGATAGTCCAAAATTTTGATAATATTTTAAAGTGGTAATTCAAAATATTGGTTTAAAATGGTTACAATGATAAATTTCATTTATGTGTATTTTAACACAATAAAAACTTGCAAAAATATTAGCAGTAACAAATACTGTTCCATTTTGTATTGGACAGACTACCCACATCCACCTCTTCTCTCTCTAGAGATTTAGACCTGAATATAGCTAGTTTCCTGAGCATGTTCAGGACCTGGCTCACTGATGACTCCACAAATGGGGCTAAAATTTGAGCATTTGCTTACTTTTAAGTTCTGATTCCTCTATAAGAAGATAACAGAAATGTCTGGGCAACTCATGCATCCCAACAGGAAATCACACCAGCACCAACTCCCATTAATGGAATAAAATTTTTGTCAGTGCTTACAGTATGCTGCGAAAATAGCAGTGAACTATGGCTGGGTTCTCAAAAAATAGCAGTTAAAGTTAAGTTGTCTTTTCCAGGCCTGAATAAAGTACTACGTGATAATAAGAAACAGGCAAGCGGACTATTTGACCCCACTAGAAAAGTATTTTAATTCTACTTGAAATTATACCTGAAAGCTACAAATAAGAGTGTAGAAAATCCCCAAATTTCTTGAATTTGGAATATTTTCTCTTTTTTATTGTATTAACTTGAGTTTTGATGAAATAGGGAGTTATAACTGGTATTTTCCATTTTCTTGACTCAGTCTATTTTGCATCAGTATTAGCAAAGGTTCTGCTAAGACTTTATTCAAATGTACGTAGCACCAACACACTTTAGAATAAAGGTAAACATAAAACTAAGAGAAATGCAAAGGAGAGATACAAAGTCAAAATAGAAAAAATATTAACTGTTGAAAAGTTTATAATATTTCTTTAACTCATCCTTATTTATGAAGTAATTAATGCAAGGATATATAAGGAAAAATGGACAGAAAATGCAAGAAACGGGACATAGAGAAGAAAAGAGAAATTCCCACCCAGACAGAAAATAATGAAGTTAAAAAGCTTGAAGGGGAAATACTGAGGCAGCCATTTCTTGAAGTAGATTAGCAGATTTTCTGTACACTAACTTTGATTGGTGTCATCATCATTTTCATGTTCTGAATCTTCATTATCAATACCCAGTTCCAAGAGTTCTCGTGTCCTTTAAAAAGACAAGTGAGTCATTTTACATGAAGTATTTTGTGCTGTATGAACAGGAGCAAAGGTGATGCAAGAAATACTGAAAAGGTTAGTTTAGTATCTAACCAATTTCAAACACTGGGATAAAGTTTCAGACTCTGGGAATGGTAGACTAATCAGCCAAATGTACTACAACTATAAAATAGGTTCAACAGAAGCAAAAGGCTAATCACACCAAGAAATAGTGAGTGCTTACACAAACTCTAATAGAAAACATGATAAAACAATCAGGACAAACTACCTCAAGCATAAAGCTTAACTGGATTCTTAGGTTTCATGTTTTAAGTGAGGAGTAGCTATGGAGAGCGGCTGGATGGACTCAAGCCCACCTGTCCACATGAAATGTTCCTGTTTGCAATGTTCTTCTTACTCCAAAAATCAGACAATGTACTAATGGAGACCACAGCAAGTATTTCTTAAAACAATCTCATGGCAAGTATGGCTACCTTTTGCGTTCCAGCTGAGGTGTATCCAATGTTGTCTGCTGATTCATTGCTTTAATCCAATATATAAGGGCTTGAAAAACATATGCCACATGCTTCAATGAGCAAACATCCAAAACTGGAAGAACATCAGAATGCTCATCATTATGAGACCGCATTAAAGACAGAGCATAATTTAGGAAGTCGCCTCGAGCAGACATCATTCCTTGACGGGCACTAAGCAATGTGGCACGTCTACAGGAGTAAAAAGAAATGAAGATGTTTACAAAAAGAACACAAATGTGAAATTTACCACGGTTATAAACATGTAAAATTAGGAACTGAGACTATCCATAAATAAAAACTCATTATGCCTGGGCTCTGCCTTATAAATATAACCACTGTATATTATTTACAGTACTGTATACATTTATAAAGGAAAGAAATTCCAGTGTCCTCTGGATTGGCAGAAGGCACTCCTTCCCCAGAGACAATGGTTCTCAAACTTCAGTGTCCAACAAAATCACCTGGAGGGCTTGTGAAAACAGGTTGTTGGACCCACCTCTAGAGTTTCAGTAAGAATGGGTTAGGGTAGGACCCAAAATTTATATTTCTAACAAGCTCTTAGGTGATCTTGATGCTGCTATTCTGGGAACCACACTTTGAGAACCTAAGTGTGCCTAAAATGACACCAAAGGCACAAGCAATAAAAGAAAATAAAGAGCACTGGACTTGACCCAAATTAAAAAACACACGTCCTTCAAAGAACACCTTCAAGAAAATGAAAAGACAATCCACAGAATGGGGCATAATTTCTGCAAATCCTGTATCTGAAAGGAACTTGTATCCAGACTATATAAAGAAGTCATAAAATTCAATAATAAAAACAGAGGCCAATTAAAATGTATAAAACATCTAAATAGACATTTCTCCAAAGATACACAAATGGCCAATAAGCACATGAAAAGATGCTCAATACCATCAGCCATTACAGAAATGTAAATCAAAATCACAATGAGAAATCACTTCATACCCACTAGGATGGCTATAGTCCAAAAGACATATAATAACAGGTGCTGGCAAGGATGTGGAGAAATTAGAAACTTTATACTCTGCTATTGGGAATGTAAAATGGTGCAGTCACACTGGAAAACAGTCTGGCAGTTCCTCAAAAGGTTAAAGAGAGTTACCATATGATCCAGCAATTCCACAACTAGATATATACCCAAGATAATTGAAAACACATTATCTACACAAAAAACTGTACACAATCTGTTCATAGCAGCATTATTCATAATAGTCAAAAGGTGTAAACAACCCAAATGTCCATCAACTTATGAATGGAAAAACAAAATGTGACATGGAATACTAGGAAATAATGTATTGATACATGCTAAACATGGATGAACCTTAAAACCATTATGCTAGGTAAAAGAAACCACATATTGTATGATTCCATTATATGAAATGTCCAGAACAGGCAAATCTATAGAGACAGAGAGTAAATCAGTGGTTGCTTAGGATTAGAAAGTAGGGGAAAACGGGAAGTGACTGCTAATAGGTATGGGGCTTCTTGTGGAAACGAATAAAATATTCTAATATTAATTGTGATGATGGTTGCACAGCATACTCAAAACTATGGAACTGTATACTTTAAATGGGTGAACTGTATGGTATATGAACTACATCTCAATAAAGCTATTATATTAGAGTGAGAGTGGGAGCAAGACAGAAAAGGGAACCCTATCACCAATGAAAATCTATTATCAGAAATCTGTGTTCTTTGGCATAGTGACTAGCCTAATGAAGACAAGGCTTGTGTCTACTGGTGGAGCAGGCTTCCTAGGACAGGAAAGCTGCTGCCTCTTAAGTCTTTATCTCTAATCCAGGTCTCTTTGCCAAGCATTCAATTTTGCATACTAAACATTTCCACTAAATCCTCTCCCAATTCTCAGCATGTTCAAAAGCAGGTATGTCCACTCTACTCCTCTAGATTTTTCTTTTAATTTTCGTATTAGTTATTCAGAATCTAAATTCAGAAGATGTAAATTCTGCCTCCTCCCTGCTCCATCCCCCAACACGGCCCTAAGTTCTGTTTGTATGAATGATTTCAGCGCTCTCTCCTCACTGGCCTTCACTGCCCTACTTCGGTAACTATTACTTCTCTTGTAGACTCCAACCATAGTCTTGTTAAATTTCCTAAGCAGTCTCCTAGACCCTTGTCTTTCCTCCATTTATGGTCCACCCGAAGTAGCAAGGTTGTTTAGCCTGAGCCACAGCTAGAACAAAATTCTAGGACTTCGACTTCAGGGATGGGACATTTTCACTATATAGCACTGCCACTAATCTAGTTTCAATGTTTGGGCTAATTTCTAGTCCTGCAAAAGGTCATTTTATAACTGAATAGAAAGAACACAATAAATACATAAACAAATATACTTTAATTATGATTCAACAGGCTGGAGGATGTAGAAAAAGAAATTTGCTTTTAGAAACCAAAGAGCAGCTTAGAAATTACACAGACTTTCTCCTTCCCAAGTACAAAGTACATTCATATTTAATCATGGTCAAAATAAGTCTTTCTATGAATATATGCCTTTCAAGGGGGGAGGCCTGGGGAATGAGACAAGGCTGTAGACCAACTACTTCAAAAATGAGAAGAATTCAGTATCAGATTACCACAACATGAATGAATTTTTAAAAAATAGCTTGGATTTTAACTTATTTTGCTTCAACTATACAACAATTTAAAAGAAGTAATGCAAGGCACGCATTTCCTCCTTTACAACAGAGTGAGGTCTTATGTAATAGCAATCAAAAAGCTCTAAACTTCTAGGCTATAAGGGTTCTGTCTAAACATATAAGCATAAACAAAGAATTTCATACCGTCTGCCTTCAAGCGTTCGTAAACTAGCCTCTTCTCGTGCAGTCATCCTTTCTCTGCGAGCTGAGTTCTGAGAAGCATGAAGAGGATGATTGGGATGTCCCGGATCACCAGCAGATGCTAATGCAGAACCATAACGTAATTGAGCTTCAGTAGAATCCATAATACTGACCATCCAGTTCCAAGTGGGAATAAGCTTTTCTTCTACATAGTTCTACAAAGACCAAACTAAAACAGTTAAAACTATCCAGATAAAGTTCGATAGAGTAGTATGATATAGACATTTAAGTACTTGTAACATTAATTCCCATTATACAGGAATTCTCATAACAGACAGCCAAAACATATTTGAATGAGTAACTTTGCAGTGGTTTCATACCTGTAAATTTACTGCATCTTGGTAAGTCAATTTCACAGCTGCTGGAATCTGAGAGTATACTAGGTGATTATACTTAGGAATAAGCCCCATCAAATCCGAGATTTGTCTGATGACAATGCTATAAGCCCTGGCTAAACTGCTTGCAGATGTTAAGTAGCTGCTGGCATTGCTAGCTTCCAAAGCAGCTGCTGCAGCTGCAGCACTCGTGCTGATGGTACCACTCCGGCGTAAGTTGGAAGGATCAATATAAATCAAACCTGCTGAACTTGCTATAAGGGAAAAAAAAAAGGACAACCACAATAAGCTCAGGTTAGTTGCTAATTGTGTTTCACTAACACTGTATATATTTAAATAAACTAAAAGATCAATTACATTAGTAAATGTGGTAAATGAGCATTTTCTTAAACCACACGAATTTAGGGAAGGGAATTTTGTATTTGAACTCAGCAAAACAATGAAGAACTATTCTGAAATTTAATTTGTTCTCTAGAGGAACATTCGTAATTTTTAAACCTTAGGAACATCAAGTTTACAGACTTGCCTGCTGGTGTGGATGTGCTAGAAGGGGCTGTGCTAGCTGCCCGCTGGTGTTGGGTGTTGCGGACAGCCCACTGCATGGAACGGGGAGCTTGGGCAGCACCGTTGGCATGGGAGCTATTCGTGGTTCTCTCTAATGGCTCATCAAGCATAAAGGTCTCCTGTTCTATGTCGTCACTCTGACTACTGCTGCTATCAGAATCACTCGAGTCATTTGATTGCGAATCATCTTCAGAAAAGAAGGCAGGAACACTGCTCGCACCTAAGTTTTTAATGTTTAAAACCAAAATCATTGTGAGTTTGTTGATATCTAAAATTACAGTGTACCCCCTCATTCAGGAAAATATACATATTAAACAGAATGCCAGACTGTATCCAATAGTCCACAAAACCCATCATTGAAATAGTTTAACTAGAACTCTTAAATGAACCTTAGAAATAATCCATTATTTAAAAACGAGAAAAGCAAAAAAAAAAAAAAAAAAAAGTCATTGAAATAATAATCTTCTTCACTAATATCTGTGGAGAAATGGATGAAGTTAATAAAAGGGTTAGCTATCCCTGTGCATATTATACTGAGCACAGTTTAACCAATTCTACACACACAGCCTTAGTATAAGCAAGAAAATTGCTAAGAGAAGGTAACATACCTGCTTCTGAGCCAGCAGTTGCTGCAGTGACAACACTTCTACGCCCACTAGCATTATCTTGGTTGCTATGGTTACTTTCACTGTCACTTTCTGTTTCAGCTGCTGCTAACAAGTCCAGCTCCATGTCACTCCCTAGCAAATATATTTAAATAATAAGAAAAGGTACAAACTCACTGTGGATCAAGTCAGGCTGATAAGCTAGAATATCATAAGGGTGGTAAGGGGGAGGGGTCGAGGGCGCAGAGAGAAGTGGTAACTGCTAGAGTATGCAGGACTGCCCGCTTGGCAGAAGAACGACTAAGTAAATCATGGTACTCAGTAGACACAGAGTCAAAATGTGGCCTGCACAGCCTTAGGTAAAAAATGTTAGGCAGGAGGACTCCAGCCAGTGGACAGAGCTCTGGTAGCTCCACTGCTCCATTTTCATCTGTTTTACATATTGGGATTCCAAGAGGGGAAGGTTAAACATGTGTATCCTTTGTATTTCACATACACGTCAAAACATATTGTTACAAATTTTCAACATGTGCAGTTTATTGTATGTCAATTATACCTCAATAAAGCTGATCCCCAAAAGTCCATCCTATGGCTACTAATAAGAATGGTTATGATGACTATGTAGCAAAAAGGCCAAAGTCAAAAAACAAAGTAAAAAAAATTTACACATACAATATCTAAAAGACATGCATGGGAATGGGGCAGTACAGGGGAGGACTGAAAGTAAAAATACAAACTGTTAGCATCTGGGTGGGATTATGGGTTATTTGTTTTCCTTTTCTCTAATTTTCAAATGTTATGTGGTTATGATTATTTTAATTTCTAAAAGGCTTTTAAGAAGAAAGTGTAAACCAAAAGGTAAAAGGAAAGAGGATAAATTATTTTCTACATGTAAATATATAAAAGTATATATATTTATGTTTACATATGTATATAGCTACCTCCTCAAATTCTGACAGATACTACAGGATCCCCTGGCAGAAATATGATGAACATTTCACTACACATCAAATACACTTTTCTCTATTAATAACTCTTAAAAGTACCCGACTTTCTCATACTGAATAAGTTCTCAAATAACCTGCATACCGTCTTCATCATGCTCATCGTGTTGTCCCTCTGCCTCAGCATTTTCTTCCCCATGTTCTTCCTGTTCATCATGATGATCCTCTTCTCCAGCCACACCCTCCACCACCTCAACCTAAATCCAGATCTTATTTGTAGACAATCAAAGTACATAATAAACCCACTTCTCTACCAGTACTCCTCCACAGCATTTAGTAAACTAAAATACAAAGATCCCTAACTATAGGGAATTCTAACACGAAACAGTTTTCAACATTTTCAGTTGCTAGTGATAATTTGGTTATCAAAAATTATGCCCACATGTCCCAAAGTTTATGATTACTGTCCATACACAGAACCTTAAAATTAGAATTATAAAAATTGTATTGGGAGTATATGTTTTTTTAAACTTCTGCAATTATAAAAGTTATATAATAAATACGCAGTATCCTGTCTACCTTCGAATACATTGCACAAAACTACTAAAACCTCTTTTAACATTGAGAGTATCCTTTCTATGAACCCTTAAGTAGAACAAGTTTATGTTTCTAATTTTTTATTATCCAGTAAATCAAGAATTACTAACATATTTTAAGATGTATAACCACAAATGAGAACATATAACAAAAGTCTAAAAGGTTGAAGCATATATATGTAAGCTATTATTACTAATAGTAGTTTATTAGCTATTATTAATAAACTTCTTGTGACTACTTTCCCCTTCCCTCCCAAATAAAAGCCTCTCATCTACCACAATTAAAACAATTAAAACCACCTCTTCCACATCTGCTGAAACAATATCGTCCTGTTCTTCATCTCTGCCCCGAACAGGCTGTGACTGGCTGATGCGCCTCTGCTGTGGATTCCGGATGATGTAGGACGACTGAGATTGACTGGAGCTGTAAGGAATCAGGTTATGAGCATACTGCTGCCACACCTCTGATATACAGCTCAGACGTTTATGCTTCTCAGCGTTATTCAACGTGATTCACTTGCTAGGATGCTATTTTAAATCTGACCTAAAATTTCTTGGAAACCGACAATAATTAATCTATGGTATATCAGATAATATGAACCCCAAAGAAATCATTTTACCAGAGATTTAACTTATAAATCTCAGAATTTGTTTTTACTTTTTAGTAAGTCATTTCAAATCTGTGTTAACGCACATACTTTTATGAGTCCTTCCCACTGAAGTATTTGTATGGGGAAAATTTTTCCTTTTCCACTGCTAAACCTTTCAACTTCCAAAGGCTCTGATAGCAGCAATCATCCACTAACGAAAGTAGACTTATTACAAGTGACCTACTCTTGTTAAAAGACTTGACTGACATGACCTACACTTTGCATCAGCTTATTAACCACTGACTTGCTGATGAGTACTGGGAAAAAAATAAGTTCAAAAGTATGATTTTAAAATAGAATCGTAACAAAAGATGACTGGTGGCAAAAGTTTCACTTTCTTAAAAATGTGACTTGGAAACAGTCAAGAATGGACAGATGCCTCCGTTATAAAAGAGGAGAACCAGAGAATGCAGTTTAAAATGCAGGTCAGAGGGGGCTTCCCTGGTGGCGCAGTGGTTGCGCGTCCGCCTGCCGATGCAGGGGAATCGGATTCGCGCCCCGGTCTGGGAGGATCCCGGAGGATCCCACATGCCGCGGAGCGGCTGGGCCCGTGAGCCATGGCCGCTGAGCCTGCGCGTCCGGAGCCTGTGCTCCGCAACGGGAGAGGCCACAACAGAGGGAGGCCCGCATACCACAAAAAATAAATAAATAAATAAATAAAATAAAATGCAGGTCAGAGATCAGAAGATGGTTGTTTAATAACCCTGTGACCTAACTATTATACTTTATTTACAGATTAAGAAACACAGTCTAAAAGAGATGAAAGGACCTTTAAGTGTTTACACTGACAGTGTTCTTTCCTCACCTCAGCGGCTCTGAGAAATGAAAATCAAACCAGTTACACGTGAAAAGTCAACTTAGACACTGCTTTCAAATAAACAGAAATTTGCTGTTTAATACTACAAATTTAAGTAACTGGTAATTCAGAGACAGTGGATTGAAGAGGCTAAAAGAAAATCTGAAGAGATAACACATGGTAACCGGTCTTAATTTGGTGATCACTTATATAAAGTACAAATATATCAAATCACTGTGTTGTATACCCAAAACTAATATATTAATATTTTTGAAAAAGGGAAAATATAAATAGATAAGGGTATTTCCAAGCACTAAGATTTCAACATTTTCAATATTTAAAAGTCAACATTATGTCAAGCCACAGTCAATGAGTATTTCTTCTTTAAAAAAACATCCTGGAACAAACATCCACAAGACCAATAGTATTCTCAAAGTAGTTACTTTAAGAAGTTATGAACTTAGTAGGTAGGATACCGCCAATACACAGAACATATTATAACTCCCCATTTAGAAATGAGCTTCAGTTTTCTTCACACCATGATTTAATTTCTTCCCCACTTCCTGGCACGATGAAGCACCACAGTCCTGAAATCCAGTCTAACAGAAGTTGTTAAAATACTTTCAAGTTTTGGGGACTCCTATTTCCAGCAGTTTGCCAGATTGTGCAGAGAAATCCCTCTTGCTACGGAACACCTAAAAATACTAAATAAAATATTTAAACAAAAACAAAGCACAACTATCCTAGTGATAATGGTGCCACCATTTACACCAGAGGTATCTGCTGATGTCTCTTAGGCTAGAGTTTCAGGAGCCATAGATTTCACAGGAAAAGGTCTGGGGTCTAAGCAAAATAGAAGTTACGTCATAGAAATCCCCTCTTTTGTCCCCCCCTCACATACATGAAGCCAAATATAAATCAAGAAAGAGCAACAGGTTTCAAGAGATTTACCTACATCAGCCATGGCTAGATGGGGACAGGAAAAAGTCTCTTCAGAGAACTTCTGATTACAAGGCGGCACCTGTGAGAGTTTAGGACTGCAATTTGTGCTATGAAGTAGGGTGGGATTCGGTGATGGTTAATCCAATGCATCAACACTATCAGTAAGCACAAAGCAGCAATTTCTCTCTCTACTCTGCCATCTAATATACAGGGGTATAGGAAAAAGGAAAATATCTATCTACAATTACCTCCAAATAGCTCTAAACTTTAATAGCTGTGTGACGTTGAACAAATTAACTGCTCTGAGCCTCAGTTTCCTCACTTCTAAAATTAGGATGATAGTGGGTATGTATTAGTTATTGTGAAAATTAAAAACAGATTTTAGATTAAATATTTAGATTAAATACATATATGATGCTTAAGAAAGTTCGAGTTCATACTAAAATTTCAGTAACTGCTGTTATTATGAGATGTGGTTTTCTTTTTTTTTTAAGTTTTCATCTATTTATTAAAACAAGATGTGTCTAGGAGTTTAAAATACACTGGACACCATTATCCTTTGTAAGTAATGCAGAGAGCCATTTAAAACGAAATCAACTTCACCATATTTTGTAACACTGGTCTATTAAGAGTGAATCCCTACCCATATTCCTAGACTATAAACAATGGTAGAACACATTAGGGATCATACGTAATAGGCAAAACCCTTAAATTGTCTTATATGCTTTATACAATCAATGCATATTTAAGCAAAACTGAATTCCTTATTAAGCAAACATTTTTGCATAAGCTGCCTTCTCTTTATCTTTCTGTGCCTTTATCTTTTGCTTGACTTTCAGCAATTCTGCCTGGATAGCTTTATCCTCTGGTGCTATCTCCTGAGCTTTCTTAAGATCAGCCAATGCTTGATCATATTTCTTTTAGACCTTTCCATCCTTGGGATCTACGGTACAGTGCTTTGGTATTTGCTGGATCTATTTCAAGGGCCTCCGAACAACTGTCGACTGCTCCCTGCCAATCGGACACCTTCAGTTTGCAAGCGCCGATATTCAGCACACAGCTCAAAGCGACAGGCTGCAGCTTTGCTCTACCTGTGTTCTCAGTAGCAGCCTTCGAGCCTTCCACATACCTTAAAACTTTTGTGTATTTTTTAATAGCCATCTCCCAGTTCTGGGATTTGAAAAAAGTATTTCCAATCTTTTTTAAGTCTTCCATTATTAATAAAATTTTATCTACATCTTTTAAATCTATGTCTGCATCCTCGGGGAAGTCTGGATGACTGTCACCAGATCCATCCTTTGGGAATATTCCCCAATCATCCCCTCCCTTCAGTTCTCCGCATTCTGCAATAACACACCATTTGGCAGGTAGAGTAGAAACATTCATTAATAAGGACAGAAGAGTTTTAAAGAGGTGGAGGGAAGCAACATTAAAAAAAAGCTGTTCAACTCAAGACTTTACACTCAATGGAGTGATATACACCAGTGGTCCCCAACCCCTGCGTGGAGCACCGCTCCTGGTCCGCGCAGCCTTTTAGGCCTTTTAGGAACCGGGCCCGAACAGCAGGAGGGGGGCAGGGAGTAAGCAAAGGTTCATCTGGGGCTCCCCACTGCTCGAATTACCGCCTGAGCCGTCCCCCCAACCCCCACTACCAGTCCGTAGAAATACTGTCTTCCACGAAACCGGTGCCTGGTGCCAGAAAGGTTGGGGACCGCTGATATACACCATCTACCAATCCAAGATATGGGAAATCCCAGAGACTGGTCAAGTGTGTACTTTTAAAATACATTCTTGGAACACTGGTCAAAATACACCCTATGAGGAGTGATTGTACTTTATTACAATGAAGGACTTCTATATTACATCAACAGTTATAGAAAACATTAGCACTATTATCTCTTGATTATCATGAGACCTTCTGGGAAGACATCAGAGATCGGCCAAAGAACCAACCAAGAAGAATGAAGAGGAAAGTTTAAGAGTGCACAGTATTTTAATAAAACGACTAAGAAGCAGGGCAAGCTGACAAAAAAATCTTGAAAACAGTAGAAACAGGCTATGGGCATTGTTTATAGATGAGATGATCCCAAAAGCTGTTCAACAGATAGAAATTTTTATGTTCTAGAACAAAACCAAGGGAAGGGTACAAAGAATTCACAAGGTGACACCACATAGGTAATTGGGGGGCTCCTCACAGGGGATCAGGATCGGAAGCATAACATGGAACACACAGAGATCCGGCTAGCAGAACCACTGCATAATGAGGTATGTTTGGCAAGTCTGAAAACATATAGCTTGATTTATTAGTTTTCAGCAAATCCTGGAAGTATATCAGTGACAAGGCTACCATTGGAGAACTTTTATAGACAAACCTGGACTTTAGATTTCAGGGTGTCCTAGGAGACCAGACAATAAAGGCAAAGTTGGGATACATACTGGCATATGGAGTAATGATGAGAATAATGAGAGAGAGCAGACACTCAACAACAACACAGATGAAAACCAAAGAACAAGACTTGGGAAAAGGCCCAAATACTAAAGAAGGGCTTTATTAACAAACAGTTGTTTTCCAGAAAAGAGGAATAAGGGTCTTCAGCTCCAAAAGATCCTTATTAGAACACTAGTAACCCATGCACACAGTAACAGAATCAGATTTGAGAAAACCAAATAAAATAAACAAATATTTGCGAAAGATCTCTAAAACCTTGCAACTCAGAAGTGTGGCCCCTAAAGCAGAAGTATTGGCACTGTCCTACCTGAAAGTTCCTAAGAAATACAGAATCTCAGGCCCCACGCAGACCTCCAGAATCAGCCTCTGCATTTTAATAAGATACCCAAGTGATTTGCATGCATATTAAAATTTGAGAAGCACTGTGATAAAAGACACCAGAACATTTTAGTTTCTAAACATTCTGACTCAGCAAACTTAGAGCCTAGTTAGGGAAACTATCAAACAAACAGAAAAATGAGATTTAAGAATAAGTAATCTTATAACTAGAAACATTTTTATTATTGAATTGTTTTAGCCTTACCCTATATAATATGGTTGTAGAGAATATTTTTAAATGCCACCATTCTGGTTGTTATTTAGATTATATAATAACAAGCTGCCCCCTAACCCAAGGCTTTGGACACAGAGAAAGTTAACAAGGCTTTTCATTCTTCAACTTGGCCTTACAGCAGGCTATATTTAAAGGTAAGAAAAACCAGAAAGCAATGAAGTACAGAAGTCTAAAGTAAACTTTCTTACCAGATTACTTTATTGGCATAATAAAAATAGTGCTTTTCCAAACAAACAAACAAAACCCCCACAACTATAGATCTATTACTTTAGATGTGTAGACACGTGTAGTTTTTAAAATGCTTTTCACATGTTCCAAACTAAGTAAAATCTTTACCATTTGTTACACAAATGATCCTGTACAGGACTTATGCAAAGGTTTTAGTAACATTTGTGACATTTCCAGAGAAAATTAATCAGAATCTGTTACCAGACAGAAATTTACCTGCTAGACTGATCAGATGATGGTCGTGGTGGCAGTGGTTCCACTGAAAATAATTCCTCGCTGCCCTGCATGGCATCTATGCTGGTACTTGCCAGAGTAAACGGTGCGGTTGGACGAGCAATACCCATTCTGACAGGAACAATCAGTGACTCTGCTACATTGCACAATTCTTCTACTGCGTAAGGTAACAGTGCTTGGAATACACGCTTACATTTTCCAATTGGTTGTGGAATAAAGTTGCTAGAGCAAAAAGGGAAATACAGGAATCTTCTGAATCCTTTCATATACAAAATTTTATCACTATCACAAAAAAATGTGAGCAAAATTATATAGAAGCCAAAATAAAAAAGAATGCCTTACTTTTTCTTTTTAGATGAAGCCATTTCCACACTAAGAATGACAAAAACTCTTGCAACTGATCGCAAAAACCTCATTGTCACAGCAATAGCTTCTTCTCTACGTCCCGGTGTGTATTTGTTTTGGAGTTCTTTCACTAGTGTACCTAGTAGAGTATCTAAAAGCTTTAAAAATAGTAATCCACTCTATTAATGTTGAGACATCTTGTAAGATGTTTAGACATTCATAAAAGAAAAAGTTCTAACACTTTTTCGATATTAACATTTCATAATAAAAACATCAAAATATATTTAACCAAAACAATTACAATGTCAGTGATTAATTTATGCCACATGCCCACCACCACTATGCTTGACCTACAGTGGTTCTCAAATGTCTGATTTCTTGTTTTTTAGTCTCAAACTCCTATGAATATCAATTACTATTTAGCAGAACAATACCTAATATATCAAATCAGAGAAAGAATATATTTCACTCAGTACAGGGTACTGATCAAAACATCAGAGTAGACTCAAATATTTATATTAATATATTCATAATCCCATCCCTCTTACTTAACCATTATTACTTTCTAGTCGCATTTCTACACATGGTGTATCATAAAGTTACTAATTATAGAGAACACCCAATTCCACGTTGTTTTCCCTGTTGTTGTTGTGTGTTTTTTTTTTTTTTTTTTTCCCCCGGTACACAGGCCTCTCACTGTTGTGGCCTCTCCCATTGCGGAGCACAGGCTCCAGACGCGCAGGCTCAGCGGCCATGGCTCACGGGCCCAGCCGCTCCGCGGCATGTGGGATCTTCCCAGACCGGGGCACAAACCCGTGCCCCATGCATCGGCAGGCGAACTCAACCACTGCGCCACCAGGGAAGCCCTTCCCTGTTGTTTTTTAAATGTTACTTAAAATAACCTTTATTTTTAAATCACTGCATTACATTTCAGTAAGTGGCTGACTTGAGTCAATAGCCCTCTATTATTGGATCCATAAAAGTATTTGTTTTTCAATTTTGCATTATTCTGTGACACAATTTTTTTCTTTCTCATATTGTAGATTATTTCTTTATGAAAACTTCTGAGGGCAATATTAGTTTTATGGCTCTTGACACTGACAAGTTGTTTTCCAAAGGAGTACCAGATGCAATGCCACCTCATCAGTGTCCAAGTCTCATCAGCATTGGGTTTTATAGTTTATATTCTTTTCTAATTCCACAGCAAAAAGAAATATTTAAAAAAAATTTGCACCGTTACTTAATCTTGAACACTGCTTCATACATTTTTATACTGTTGTATTTTTAATACACTCTAGGATTTTTATTTAGAATGAAAGAAGGAGCTTTCATTGATTGATCTAAAATGAGAAATTTAAATCGCCCCCAAAATTCCATTCCCCTTAATGTACTATTTAATTAGAGCTTACTGGTACTTGGGAGCTTGGATTAGTAAAATTATGGGAAACTACGTAAAAAAACAACCTTTTCATGTGCTTGTAATAACTATTCAAAGGACTTACCAAAATATCTGCTGTACACTTGACTATAAGGCAGTGAGTGAAACAGTCCAACCGAATTGTGCCACTTTGCTGATTGAGGTATACTTGCTCTTCTGGCAAAAGATGGCCTATCCTGCTGCTGGCACTGAGACTTGAGGGGAAAGAAAGAATGCACTGTAATCGCCTACACTAATGTGGGAAATAAATAACTCTAAAAAAATTTTAATGAATACATACGGGTCTTTATTCTCCTGTGACCCAAACATAATCATAGATTTCAAAGCATTCCAGTCCTGTAGAACACGCTCCAAGGCAAGCTGGGCAAATCTTGGGGGTTCTAAATCATGATCAGGCATATCTGAATCTAAAAAGAAAAGAAACAGTGGGTAAGGCAGAAATAACCATGCTGCTTTTCCTATATGTCATAACTGTCAAATTAACTCACCTTCAGGATTGGCTGTTTTTCGGTTACGATCCTCCCTGATTCGAGGAGGTCTGTACTGGCAATGCTCTACTGTCTGCCTCGCAACTGTCTGCACTAAAAAGAGTAAGAGGTGCTCTCCCCTGCAAAACAGCACATTGTTATGAGGGGGGGGAGAGGCTACTTACCTATGCTGTGCTTTTGCAACTCAATTTATGTCCTAAAAAACCCACTACTTGCCTGCTATTGGGCAGAGTGACCAAATTAGTAGCAGTGAGCAGGCGATAAAGTAGATCAAGCCGAGCAGATTTCTGTCCAGCAATTAAAGTTTTACATTTACACTTCTCCCAGCAATCACAATAGGCTGTTGGTGATGTCCGTTTGAGTCTAGAAAGAATTCATACACAAGTACAAAAACAGAAATTTAAAAAAAAATACAAAGGTCTATATTGAAATTACAGAGGCATAACTCATTAAAACTCAACAGAACCCTTGTTAACTTTTAAATGCAAAGTGTAACTTAATGCAAGAAGTAGGATTACTTTAGTGGTGTAAAGTCTGTAAAGCAACACATGCGGAGAGGTATCTTAACTGTCTTGTCAAACACCACTGTAGCATCTAAGCACAGTGAGTACACCTAGTAAGCATTCAGTAAGTAAGGTGATTCTCACTTTCAGATATTTAAAACAAGGAAAACAAACTTCTTAGCCAAAATTCAAGATGGCGGAGGAGTAAGACATGGAGATCACCCTCCTCCCCACAAATACATCAGAAATACATCTACATGTGGAACAACTCCTACAGAACACCCAGTGAACGCTGGCAGAAGACCTCAGACCTCGCAAAAGGCAAGAAACTCCCCACGTACCTGGGTAGGGCAAAAGAGAAAAGAAAAAACAGAGACAAAAGAACAGGGACGGGACCTGCACCAGTGGGAGGGAGCTGTGAAGGAGGAAAGGTTTCCACACACTAGAAGCCCCTTCGCGGGTGGAGATGGGGGATGGCGAGGGGGAAGCTTCGGAGCCACGGAGGAGAGCGTGGTAACGGGGTGCGGAGGGCAAAGCGGAGATTCCTGCACAGAGGATTGGTGCCGACCAGCACTCACCAGCCGGAGAGGCTTGTGTGCTAAGCCGCTGGGGTGGGTGGGCGGGGGCTGGGAGCTGAGGCTCGGGCTTCAAAGGTCAGATCCCAGGGAAAGGACTGGGGTTCGCTGCGTGAACACAGCCTGAAGGGGCTAGTGTGCCACAGCTAGCCAGGAGGGAGTCCAGGAAAAAGGCTGGAACTGCCTAAGAGGCAAGAGACCATTGTTTCCTGGTGCGCGAGGAGACGGGATTCAGAGCACTGCCTAAACAAGCTTCAGAGAAGGGCGCAAACTGCGGCTATCAGCGTGGGCCCCAGAGACGGGCATGGGACGCTAAGGCCGCTGCTGCAGCCACCAAGAAGACTGTGTGCAAGCACAGGTCACTATCCACATCGCCCCTCCCGGGAGCCTGTGCAGCCCACCACTGCCAGGGTCCTGTGATCCAGGGACAACTTCCCCGGGAGAACGCACGGCGCACCCCAGGCTGTTACAACGTCACCCTGGCCTCTGCTGCCACAGGCTAGACCCGCACTCCGTACCCCTCCCTCCCCCCGGCCTGAGTGAGCCAGGGCCCCCTAATCAGCTGCTCCTTTAACCCCATCCTGTCGGGGCAGGGAACAGACGCCCTCAGGCGACCTACAGGCAGAGGCAGAGCCAAATCCAAAGTTGAACCCCAGGAGCTGTGCAAAAAAAGAAGAGAAAGGGAAATCTCTCCCAGCAGCCTCAGGAGCAGCGGATTAAATCTCCACAATCAACTTGATGTACCCTGCATTTCTGGAATACTTGAATAGACAACGAATCATCCTATATTGAGGCGGTGGACTTTGGGAGCAACAATATATGTATTTATTTCCCTTTTCCTCTTTTTGTGAGTGTGTATGTGTATGCACCTTTGTGTGATTTTGTCTGTACAGCTTTTTTTTTTTTTTTTTTTTTTGCGGTACGTGGGCCTCTCACTGCCCTGGCCTCTCCCGTTGCGGAGCACAGGCTCAGAGGCCATGGCTCACGGGCCCAGCCGCTCCGCGGCACGTGGGATCTTCCCGGACCAGGGCACGAAACCCCGTCCCCTGCATCGGCAGGCGGACTCCCAACCACTGCGCCACCAGGGAAGCCCTGTCTGTACAGCTTTGCTTTTACCATCTATCCTAGGATTCTCTCCTTTTTTCTTTTTTAGTATAGTTTTTAGCACTTGTTATCATTGGTGGATTTGGGTTTTGGTTAGGTTGCTCTCTTCTTTTCTTTTTAAATTACTTTTTAATTTTTTTCTTTTTAATAACTTAAAAAATTTTTATTTTAATAACTTTATTTTATTTTTTTCTTTCTTTCTTTTTTTCTCCCTTTTCTTCTGAGCCATGGGGCTGATAGGGTCTTCGTGCTCCAGCCGGGTGTCAGGCCTGTGCCTCTGAGGTGGGAGAGCCAAGTTCCAACAGAGACCTCCTGGCTCCATGTAATATCAAATGGCAAAAGCTCTCCCACAGATTGCCATCTCAACACTAAGACCCAGCTCCACTCAACGACCAGCAAGCCACAGTGATGGCCAAACAACTAGCAAGACAGGAACACAACCCCACCCATTAGCAGAGAGGCTACCTAAAGTCATAATAAGGTCACAGACACCCTAAAACACACCACCAGACACGGTCCTGCCCACCAGAAAGATAAGATACATCCTCATCCTCCAGAACACAGGCACCAGTCCCCTTGACCAGGAAGCCTACACAACCCACTAAACCAACCTTAGCCACTGGGGGCTGACAACAGAAACAACGGGAACTACGAACCTGCAGCCTGTGAAAAGGAGACGCCAAACACAGTAAGTTAAGCAAAATGAAAAGACAGACAAACACACAGCAGATGAAGGAGCAAGGTAAAAACCCACCAGACCTAACAAATGAAGAGGAAATAGGCAGTCTACCTAAAAAAGAATTCACAGTAATGATAGTAAAGATGATCTGAAATCTTGGAAATAGAATGGACAAAATACAAGGAATGTTTAACAAGAACCTAGAAGACCTTAAGAGCAAACAAACAATGATGAACAACACAATAAGTGAAATTAAAAATTCTCTAGAAGGAATCAATAGCAGAATAACTGAGGCAGAAGAAGGGATAAGTGACCTGGAAGATAAAGTAGTGGAAGTAACTACTGCAGAGCAGAATAAAGAAAAAAGAACGAAAAGATTTGAGGACAGTCTCAGAGACCCCTGGGACATTAAACACCAACATTCGAATTATAGGGGTCCCAGAAGAAGAAGAGAAAAGAAAGGGACTGAGAAAATATTTGAAGAGATTATAGTTGAAAACTTCCCTAATATGGGAAAGGAAATAGTCAATCGAGTCCAGGAAGTGCAGAGTCCCATACAGGATAAATCCAAGGAGAAACACGCCAAGACAAATATTAATCAAGCCATCAAAAATTAAATACAAGGAAAATATGTTAACAGCAGCAAGGGAAAAGCAACAAATAACATACAAGGTAAATCCCATAAGGTTAACAGCTGATCTTTCAGCAGAAACTCTGCAAGCCAGAAGGGAGGGGAAGGACATATTTAAAGTGACGAAAGGGAAAAACCTACAACCAAGATTACTCTACCCAGCAAGGATCTCATTCAGATTTGATGGAGAAACTAAAACCTTTACAGACAAGCAAAAGCTAAGAGAACTCAGCACCACCAAACCAGCTTTACAACAAACGCTAATGGAACTTCTCTAGGAAGGAAACACAAGAGAAGGAAAAGACCTGACGGAAAGTGAGGGGATGGAAAAAGATATTCCATGCAAATGGAAATCAAAAGAAAGTTGGAATAGCAATTCTCATATCAGACAAAACTGACTTTAAAATACAGACTATTACAAGAGACAAAGAAGGACACTACATAACGATCAAGGGATCAATCCAAGAAGAAGATATAACAATTGTAAATATTTATGCACCCAACATAGGAGCACCTCAATACATAAGGCAAATGCTAACAGCCATAAAAAGGGAAATCGACAGTAAAACAATCTTAGTAGGGGACTTTAACACCCCACTTTCACCAATGGACAGATCATCCAAAATGAAAATAAATAAGGAAACACAAGCGTTAAATGATACATTAAACAAGATGAACTTAACTGATATTTATAGGACATTCCATCCAAAAACAACAGAATACACTTTCTTCTCAAGTGCTCATGGAACATCCTCCAGGATAGATTATATCTTGGGTCACAAATCAAGCCTTGGTAAATTTAAGAAAATTGAAATCTTATCAAGTATCTTTTCTAACCACAACACTATGAGACTAGGTTATCAATTACAGGAGAAAAATCTGTAAAAAATAAAAACACATGGAGACTAAACAATACACTACTTAATAACCAAGAGATCACTGAAGAAATCAAAAAATATCTAGAAAAAAATGACAATAAAAACACAACGATCCAAAACCTATGGGATGCAGCAAAAGCAGTTCTAAGAGGGACGTTTATAGCAATACAATCCTACCTCAAGAAACAAGAAACACCTCAAATAAACAACCTAACCTTACACCCAAAGCAATTAGAGAAAGAAGAACAGAAAAAAACCCCCAGATTTAGCAGAAGGAAAGAAATCATAAAGATCAGATCAGAAATAAATGAAAAAGAAATGAAGGAAACAATAGCAAAGATCAATAAAACTAAAAGCGGGTCCTTTGAGAAGATAAAATTGATAAACTGTTAGCCAGACTCATCATGAAAAAACGGGAGAAGACTCAAATCAAAAGAATTAGAAATGAAAACGGAGACGTAACAACTGACACTGCAGAAATACAGAGGATCATAAGAGATTACAACAAGCAACTATATGCCAATAAAATGGAAAACCTCAAAGAAACGGACATATTCTTAGAAAAGCACAACCTTCTGAGACTGAACCAGGAAGAAATAGCGAATTCTACCAAGCATTTAGAGAAGAGCTAACACCTATCCTTCTCAAAATCTTCCAAAATACAGCAGGGAGGAATACTCCCCAACTCATTCTACGAGGCCACCATCACCCTGATACCAAAACCAGACAAAGATGTCACAAAGAAAGAAAACTACAGGCCAATATCAGTGATGAACATAGATGCAAAAATACTCAACAAAATACTAGCAAAGAGAATCCAACAGCACATTAAAAGGATCATACACCATGATCAAGTGGGGTTTATCCCACGAATGCAAGGATTCTTCATTATATGCAAACCAATCAATGTGATAAAACATATTAACAAATTGAAGAATAAAAACCATATGATCATCTGAATAGATGCAGAAAAAGCTTTCCACAAAATTCAACTCATTTATGATAAAACCCACCCAGAAAGTAGGCATAGAGGGAACTTACTTCAACATAATAAAGGCCATATATGACAAACCCACAGCCAA
>NC_041228.1:34274746-34275213 GCF_002837175.3 Physeter macrocephalus | reverse complement strand
CACCGCAATCTTGAGAAAGAAAAACAGAGCTGGAGGAATCAGGCTCCTGGACTTCAGACTATACTACAAAGCTATAGTAATCAAGGCAGTATGGTACTGACACAACAGAAATATAGATCAATGGACCAGGATAGAAAGCCCAGAGGTAAATCCACGCACATATGGTCACCTTATCTTTGATAAAGGAGGGAAGAATATATAGTGGAGAAAAGACAGCCTCTTCAATAAGTGGTGCTGGGAAAACTGGACAGCTACATGTAAAAGAATGAAATTAGAACACTCCCTAACACCATACAGAAAAATAAACTCAAAATGGATTAAAGGCCTAAATGTCAGGCCAGACACTATCAAACTCTTAGAGGAAAACATAGGCAGAACACTCTATGACATAAATCACAGCAAGATCCTTTTTGACCCACCTCCTCGAGAAATGGAAATAAAAACAAAAATAAACAAATGGGACCTAA
>NC_041228.1:34198484-34274117 GCF_002837175.3 Physeter macrocephalus | reverse complement strand
AAAAGGTTCTGAAGAACCTAGGGACAGGACAGGAATAAAGACACAGACATAGAGAATGGACTTGAGGACACGGGGAGAGGGAAGAGTAAGCTGTGACAAAGTGAGAGTGGCATGGACATATATACACTACCAAATGTAAAATAGATAGCTAGTGGGAAGCAGCCCCATAGCACAGGGAGATCAGCTCAGTGCTCTGTGATCACCTAGAGGGGTGGGATAGGGAGGTTGGGAGGGAGACACAAGAGGGAGGAGATATGGGGATATATGTATATGTATAGGTGATTCACTTGTTATAAAGCAGAAACTAACACACCACTGTAAAGCAATTATACTCCAATAAAGATGTTAAAAAGAAAATAAATAAAGCACAATAGATGATTTTTACGAACCAATTCTCTATTAACTATTTATTACATCTACACATCTGTGGCACAGCTACAGCTGATGTCCCTACTGGGACTCTGAGGCACTGCAAATGTTAGTGCTGGGGTAATTTTATTGCTTCTTAGGTCTGTGAAAACTAAGAAACTAGCCATAGCAACTTTATTGCTGGATGAAGGTTATTATTACATTTAGTTTAAGAAGTAAACAAGGCACATGCCAAACCATAATTCCCTTAATGCCTTCAGCGATTTCCTGCTAATACACCCTACTACAGGGGGCCTGAGCCTTTGGCTGGAGAACACAGACAAAAACATTCTGTATATATGTTTCTTAAAAGACTGATTCTAGTCACAATGTATGATCACATATTTCTTGCATATTAGGCTAGTTTTATGTAAAGAGCAGTACTTAGAACTAGCAAACATTGCAAAGTACTCTTTAAATAAAAAACTACGTTTTAATACATACATCGGCTTAACGTGGACAACTTGAGAAAACCTCATGCTTTCTGAATTATGAAACAATTAAAGCATGACTCAGTACAGATTATTTTAATATGGCAATACGAATCTAAGTAGTTTACAATATTAAAGAAAACTAAAATCACACTCACTTGCAATCATGACCTTTATGACAAACCCTTGCACATTCTGTACAACAACAGAGGGACTCCAGCAAGCCACACGTACGACACTCAAAAATATCCTAAAATTAAAAGGATATATTTTTTAGAAGAATGATATGTATATCTCATCACAATAATTATTTCTGGTATTTTCTAAAACCAATCACAACAACAGCAGAGCAAAATTAATGTGCTCTGGGAAACAGTCACAGATGGGTACACAAATGGGAATCAAATATTACCAGAAGGGCAAAAATTATCTGTATCATCCAAAAAAAGGCTAACAGTTATAAAATCTAAATCAAGAGCTGTGAATCAGATTATACTACCCGGCGAAGATTTCTAATTTTTATGACAGCCCATAACTGGTGTTAACAGTCAACGCCTTTGCCTCATTTATTTAGGAATTAAGTACAAATTAATTTTCTTTGGAGAATTTTATAACTCAGGAGTAAAAGGAAATACCAGACTTGCAATTCCAAAGCTAAGAACTATAACTCTAGCGACGGTCAAAGGGAAGAAAAGAAAACCTAGATAGCATAAATATAGGGAAATATAAAATAACTCACCTGGTTAATGTGCTCTGCTCCAGTCCATGTAAAACTGCAGGTATCATTACAACATAAGACATATAAAGGAGAGTCATCAGGGTTGGTACCTGATGGGCAAACCATGCCCATAAATACATCTTCCTCTTTTTCACTTGAGGACACTTCCGCTAAAAAGATTAAAAACATAATAGTTCATACATCAAGAAAAGACTTACAGCCATCTACTCCTTTCCTCAAATGGAAAAGCTCTAACATTTACACAGTATAAATAAGAAACTACTATATATTAATAAAATAAATTGACATACAAAGTCAACAATGCAAGGAAATCCAGTCAATTCTGGTGCAAAGTAAAGCAAAGCGTAATTATATCATAACCACATATGAGGACAATACAAATACACCAAACATCAGCCTTCTGAGTCATTAGCTCTGTCATGCAGTTAAGATTCAAGTTCTAGCTCTACTTAACAAATTATAGACAATCACATAATTTATTCATAGCCAGTATTTTTTTTTTTTTTTTTTTTTTTTTTGCGGTATGCGGGCCTCTCACTGTTGTGGCCTCTCCCGTTGCGGAGCACAGGCTCCGGATGCGCAGGCTCAGCGGCCATGGCTCACGGGCCCAGCCGCTCCGCAGCATGTGGGATCTTCCCAGACCGGGGCACAAACCCGTGTCCCCTGCATCGGCAGGCGGAGTCTCAACCACTGCGCTACCAGGGAAGCCCTATACCAGCTGCTTTTTGATGGAAAGTTAGAAGATACACTATGCTTGAAAAAAGTATAAGCATATGAATTTCATACACATAAGCAAAAGAATTATCTTGATAGTTTCTAATCAGTATCATTTCCATATACAGAAATTAGGTTTGAATAATTATAGAAGAGAATCTATTCAAATTAAAAAATTAGCAACCCTTTTAGAACTTGAAATAAATTACCTTTTGCAATTTTCTGGGCTGTTTCTAAAATGGTAATTGCAGCAGGATAAGCTCGGCCACTTACAGCTGACATAAATGGGGTCATACCTCTTGCATCCCTAAAATGAGAAAAATTGTATATAAAAATATTATCAATTATTTTCCTTCCTGATTATGAAAGATACATATATTCATGATGAAACAAAAAAACAGTTTTGTCTTAGTAAATAATGTCTCACCATTCAAAGAAAACCATGGGTGGTATTTTCTGGCCTCATATTACCTCACTTAAGAAAGCCACTTCGTGGAACCTTTGTCTCTCTAAACCATGCTCTCCTCTCTTGGCTTTAGTGACACTAAACAATAGACCAGCAAGGGCTCTGGAGTAAACTAATACTTTCTAGACGTGAGCATAGTAACAGGCTCTATCTCAAGCAACTGTGAGAAAGATTATATGAATTGAAGATTATATGAATTATTACTTAAAAGGTCTCAGCACAGTGCCTAGCAAAAAACAAGTATTCAGTAAGTGCTAGCTATTATTATTACGAGTTTCCTCTTTAAAATGTACTTAAACATTCTTCACTGAATTTCTATTTCCTCCTAGACCCCTCGCATTTCCCAGAAGTCAGTCCTCAGCCATTTGTGCCTCTCTCTCTCTTCCGCCATAGCAACTACCACTTCTCTCACAATAATACGGTTCCAACACCTACACTTGTTTACTTGATAAGCCTACTTGGGATTTCCCAGTGGTGTCTTACATTCAACGTGTCTAAAACTCAAATCATCTTTCTCCGCAAACCTGCTCTCTACCTGACTTATCTATGTCACCCAACAGTATCACTGTCCCAAATAACTTCAGACAAAAATTTTGGTTCCTCACAAAGTATTCCTTCTAAAGCAATTTTTTAACTTCTGCATCTAATCTTTCTTTTCCATTTTCAACAACTCAATAGTTTATTACAACACACATATTAAAGGCTATGACAGACATATAAAACATAGCCTTGACTCTGGTTTCTACTCTTGCCTATTTGCATCTCTTTTATACCACCATCTCATTACTATTCTTATAATCCCACTTTGATACTATTAACAATCTAACAAAGGCCATTACTGAGAGGATTCAAGCCCAAAGAACAGAGACCAAAGTAGTGATTTTAACCTATTTTTTTCAGATCCACTGGCTGTTGTTCTCGTCTAATCCTCCACTCTGAATTGGACGAATTACTGTTTCTCATAATATTCATACTTCTCCATGTTGTTGTTCCCTCTTCTCCCTATTTCTCATGGTTCTACTCAAACTTCATTTTCATGAAGCTGCTTTCTGTAGAATAAACACATTTCTCCCTTCTGTTTACTCCAAAACACACTTATGTGTCCCTTTAGCCAGACTCAACCAAGAAAAAAGTTCAAATAAATAAAATCAGAATTGAAAGAGAAGTTACAACCAACATCAAACAAAGGATCATAAGAGATTTACTACGAACGATTACGCACCAATAAAATGGACAACTTAGAAGAAATGGATAAACTCCTAGAAACATACTATCTCCCAAGACTGAATCAGAAAGAAATAGAAAATATGAGCAGAATGATTACCAGTAATAAAATTGAATCAGTAATTTAAAAACTCCCAACAAACAAAGGTCCACGACCAGACAGCTTCAGAGGTGAATTCTACCAAACATTTAAGGGGTTAACACCTATCTTTCTCAAACCATTCCCCAAAAAATTAAGAGGCAGAAATGCTTCCAAACTCATCCGACAAGGCCAGCATCGCCTTGATACCAAAACCAAAGACATCACAAAACATTTTAATTAATTAATCACAGGCCAATATCACTGATGAACACAGATGCAAAAATCCTCAACAAAATATCAGCAAACCAAATTCAGCAATATATTGAAAGGATGATATACCATGATGAAGCAGGGGATTTATCCCAGGATGCAAGTATGATTCAATATCCACAAATCAATCAACATGATACACCACATTAACAAACTGAAAAATAAAACTGTATCATCACCTCAGTAGAAGCAGAGAAGGATTCTGACAGAATTCAACATCCACTTATGATAGAAACTCTCCAGAAAGTGGGTACAGAGGGAACATACCTCAACATAATAAATGCCATATATTGGCAGGCCCACAGTTAAAATAAAAGGTGAAAAGTTGAAAGCATTTCCTCTAAGATCAGGAACAAGAAAAGGATGCCCACTCTCACCACTTTCATTCAACCAAGTATTTTAAGGCCTAGCCACAGCAATTAGATAAGAAAAAGAACAAAAAGGCATCCAAATTGGAAAGACAAAAGTAAAATTATCACTGTTTGTAGATGACATATACTACATATAGAAAACCCTAAAGATGCCACCAAAAAGCAATTAGAATAAATGAATTGAGTAAAGTTGCAGGAAACAAAATTAATATGCGGAAATCTACTGCATTTGTATACACTAAAAACAAACTATCAGAAAGAGATATTAAGAAAACAATCCCATTTACAATTGCATCAAAAATAACAAACTACCTAGGAATACATCTAATCAAGGAGGTAGAAGACCTGTACTTGGAATATGTGGAATACTACAAGACATTGATGAAAGAAACTGAAGATGACCAGAAATGGAAAAATAAACCTTGCTCATGGATTGGAAGAATTAGTATTACTGAAATGACCATACTACTTAAAGCAATCTATAGATTTAATGCAATCCCTATCACAATACACATGACATTTTTCTCAGAACTAGAACAAATAATCATCAAATTTATATGGAACCATGAAAGACCCCAAAACAGCCAAAGCAATCTTGAGGGGAAAAAAAACCCAAAGCTGGAGGCATCATGTTCCCTGATTTCAAACAGTACTACAAACCTATACTAATCAAATGGTATGGTACTGGCATAAAAAAAGACACAGAGATCAATGGAACAGAAGAGAGGGCCCAGAAATGAACCCACACTTGCAAAAATAAAAAACTCAAAACACCTTCTTGTACTAAATAGAAAAGGTGACATAAGGGTCAAGACTGGGAGTCCCCGTTCTGTAATAAAGACACATACCAGGGCTGGAATTCCAGCTATGCCACTCACTAGTTTTTGTGAGCCTGGGCAAGTTAATTAACCCATGACAAAGGAGGCAAGAATATACAATGGGGAAAAGACAGTCTCTTCAATAAATAGTGTTGACAAAACTGAACAGCTAACTGCAAAAGCATCAAACTGGACTACTTTCTCACACCATATAAAAAAATAAATTCGAAATGGATTAGAGACGTAAATATACGACCTGAACCCATAAAACTCTTAAAGAAAACACAGGGCAGTATGCTCTTTGACACTGGTCTTAGTTTTATTTTTTTTGGATCTGCCTCTCCAGGCAAGGAAAACAAAAGCAAAATCAAACAAACAGGACTACATCAAACTAAAAAGTTTTTGAGGAAAACACCAACAAAATGAAAAGCCCACCTACTGAATGGGAGAAGATATTTGCCCATGATATATCCAGTAAGGGATTAATATCCAAAATATACAAAGAACTCATACAATTCAACATCAAACAACCGCAATCTGATTAAAAACCGGACAGGAGACCCGAACAGACATTTTTCCAAAGAAGACATACAACAGATGGCCAACAGACACGTGAATAGTTCAACATCACTAGTCATCAGGGAAATGCAAATCAAAACCACAGTAAGATACTACCTCACATCTGTTAGAACGGCTATTATCAAAAAAGACAACAAATAACAAGAGTTGGCGAGGATGTGGAGAAAAGGAAAGCCTCTTGCAGAAACAGACTCATAGATGCTGAGAACAAACTAGTGGTTGCCAGAGGGCAGGGGGTTAGGAGAATGAGTGAAATAGGTGAGGGAAATTAAGAGGTACAAACTTCCAGTTATAAAATAAATAAGTCATGAGGACAGCATAGGGAATATAATCAGTAATATTGTAATAACTTTGTATGGTGACAGATGGTAACTAAACTTATCATGGTGGTCATTTTGTAATGTAAAAAAATATCAAATCAGTATGTTGTACACCTGAAACTAACATAATAAGTCAATTATACTTCAATAAAAAAAAGAAGAAAAAACCCTTTTATTACTGAGCCATCTCCTTGGTAAATAATTCCCAGATACATCACTTAGGAAATTGTGTTAGCAACTCTAGGAAATTCTCCTGTATCTGTAGTATAAAAATGCAAAAAGGGCCAGTTTGATCATCTCTATACTTATCACCTAAAAGTCAGGCAAAAGAACACTGCCTCTCCTAGTAACATCAGCTTAATAATACAGTGGCATATTGGGTGTTTTCCAGATATTTTATATGTCTTTTAGATAAAGAAGGAAAAAGTCAACCACTGTGAGGGTAGTAAAATAAAGCACTAGTGAAATAGAAATGAACTGTAGAAATATAAAATGGATTAACAACAAAGAGAAAGGGAATAAGAACACAAAATAACTTTTTAGACACCACGAGGAAATTATACAAAGATAATATGCTTAAAAACACCATAAATGCAAAAAAAAATGACAACTGAGAAAATAAATTATAGTAAGATGCTTCTGTCGTAATAACTCTATTTATAATCCAATGACTTATTTTACTAGTGTGAAAAAACCCTTTTATTACTGAGCCATCTCCTTGGTAAATAATTCCCAGATACATCACTTAGGAAATTGTGTTAGCAACTCTAGGAAATTCTCCTGTATCTGTAGTATAAAAATGCAAAAAGGGCCAGTTTGATCATCTCTATACTTATCACCTAAAAGTCAGGCAAAAGAACACTGCCTCTCCTAGTAACATCAGCTTAATAATACAGTGGCATATTGGGTGTTTTCCAGATATTTTATATGTCTTTTAGATAAAGAAGGAAAAAGTCAACCACTGTGAGGGTAGTAAAATAAAGCACTAGTGAAATAGAAATGAACTGTAGAAATATAAAATGGATTAACAACAAAGAGAAAGGGAATAAGAACACAAAATAACTTTTTAGACACCACGAGGAAATTATACAAAGATAATATGCTTAAAAACACCATAAATGCAAAAAAAAATGACAACTGAGAAAATAAAAACAAAGATATACTGTATGTATCCGTATATAAACCATTTTTATCTATGCCTCGAACCACTAATAAATTATAGTAAGATGCTTCTGTCGTAATAACTCTATTTATAATCCAATGACTTATTTTACTAGTGTGGGGCAGCCTTCACTAAAACATAATTTCATAAATTTGGTCATTTTCATCCAAAGGGCAGTAAGACTTAAAACATGAAAACTCCCTCGCCCTCAAAAATAAAAAACCCATAACACCTTCTTGTACTAAATAGGGAAGGTGACATAAGGGTCAAGGCTGGGAGTCCCAGTTCTGCAATAAAGACACATACCAGGGCTGGAATTCCAGCTATGACACTCAACAGTTTTGTGAGCCTGGGCAAGTTAATTAACCTCTAAGCCCATTGCTGCAAATGTAAAGTGGAGATAATATTATCTACTCCAGACAGTTATATCTAGAATAAGAGTTAATGCAAGCAGAGCTTGGCACAGATTAATAACTATCATAAAAACACTCATCATTATGAGTTTGTAAAGGAAGATAAACAATCATGCTGCAGATAGAGATGTAACCTATTAACGGTTAAAGAGCACTTACAACAGAATACTTATCAAAAGCTCTGTATGATCTCATGATGATTCCATAAGCCACGATTTCCAAAAAAACCATAAGAATCATCCTTGGATTTTCACAATACAGATTCCAGGCCCCATTTCAGACCTGCTGAGTTATACTTCTAGTGTAGAGCTTGGGGAAGAATGTGTATAATTTTTAAAGTTCTCCAGGTGACAGTGATATAACTAATTTATGGATTCAACATTTGAGAGCAACTATACTGTGATCTTTTTAACATATAAATATACACCCTCATCAAGCTAACATAAAATCAAACCGTATTCATTTAGTGTACCCTGTATTATATTGAGAAGGCCTCTTCCACTAAAGAGAGCTTACTTAGTAACACAGAAAATACAATGCTAGATTCCGATACATTTTAAATTCAATTAAGATAATTGTTGTTCCATATGTTGCAAGATCAACTTAACAGTAAAAGGAGTAGAGCTAAATCTTCATATCAAAAGTATATTAAACTTCTTACTTGGCAGAGAGGAGTTCTCGTAGATAGGGCTGTAGAACCACACTGTCACATAACAATTTTAATATAAAATGAGCGTTGGCCTTTCGATCCTTGGATTCTACTACAGATGGCTCTGTGGAAGGACCTGTAATTAAGCAGATCCATTTGGTACCAAAAGTGTACAAAACAGAGTGAAAGACTATTCTAGAATAATATACCAAGTATCTATGAAACAAACCACCAGAAAAATATTCTAGTATTGGAAACAAATTAATAACTTCATTACAGAGAATTTAAACACATCAACACATTTTATAAATCTCAACTGATGAATATATGCACATACACACCACAACTTCACTGATATACAGAAGATAATTCACAGAATTAGCTATTTTTCAAGCCAAGAAGTCTCCTTGAGATAAAGTGTACATCTGTAGAAACCTATATACAAAGTGTTTAGTTTTATCTTCCAAATGCCTAGGTAGATAAAATAGTAGAGATTCTCACCTGGAATGGTGGAGGTGCTTGGTCCTTGACCGGTGCCAGTCGCTGCTGTGGTAAGAGATCCCACAGCAGGGGCCAGGATAAAATCAATGTCACCATCTTTCAGTAAACAGAACAGCAGGATGTACATCATTATAGGCAACATATCCCTAACATATTCTTTTAACTGGCCTTAAGGCTTTTCTCTGCAAGCCAAAGGTCAAATCGGACAGAGGCTTAAGTGGATGCTTCTTTTCCAAACTATGAGAGAAGGAATCCACTAGGCAAATTATTGACTTATCTTGATACATTATTAGCTAGCTTCTTACCAGTATAAAAATATGTATTTCAGTAGGAGAGGGATATCTAACAAGACTTTCTAGAATTTGAATTTTTAAGTTACGAACACCTTAAACCAAATCTATGTAAGCTAGTTATAGTACTCATTATGCTAATTTTAACAATTTCAGATTTCTAAATATCCCACTGAAATGTTTATTTCTTTTCTTTCACGACCCTGTCTTTTTGTTAAACACTTAATAAAATAACAGATCTTACCAGGATCCATTGCAGGAGGGTCAGGAACCCAACTAGGGGGAGCTATGGGGGGTGAAACTGGATCTTGGTGGTCACTGGATGAAGCTCCAGCTTCATGTCTACCCAAACCAGCAGCTCTCAATGAACGTCTCATCATTTCCCGTAATCTCAAACTAGAAGAACATGGACAAAATCAGAGCTCACTACCACGTCTAAGTGTAAGGATAAGGTGCACAGAACTTCTCATCTGAGATGAAAGTTTGTTCTACAAGCAAATACTCCAGGCAGGAAAGTGAAGTACAAATGCCAATTCTGGAATCACAGAGTAAGTCAGCAAGGAGAAATGCAACTGGGGGCTCCTAGTACCCAGTTCAGCACTAAAACCACTATATTAAGCTCCCACAGAAACTTAAGCACCGGGAACAAAAGTTGCAGTGAAGTTAAGATTAGGAAATAATCTTTCATACAGTTAAGATAAATGAACAGCTGAACATTAAAACAAAAAAAAATTCTGTCCCCTGTTTATCATCAGTAAGAATTAAGTTCAATAGTAGACATTAGCAAAACATACTGATTAGCACAAAACCAATTGTTAGCCCACTAAACCCTTTTTCTGTGATCTCAAAAGCAATGGAACTAATAGCCACACAGTAAGTAGTTTTCAAACAAAGACCAATTTAGGTTTATTTTTTATACAAAAAAGTTTTTTTAACAGTACAACTTCATCCCAAGGAAATTAATGAATGAAACTGGAGCTTGTAAAATGTGTTGTTAGATTAATAATCTGGGCGTGATTTTTTTTTCTCCTGCTATACAGGTGTGCACATCGCTAAAAAGATAAAGAAATAATCACAAACACAGACCTCATTAGGGGAACTAGTAAACTTCCTGTACAAAAATCTATACCTCTGAATAAAAGCTTACAAAGGCTACAAAATTAACACATTAAAAACTAGCAGCAATTAAGAGAGAGCACATAAGGCAAATCCTTTCACTTGGCCACAATTTTAGAGCTTCTAAATGAATAAAGAGTAAGAATTCAATTTTAAGGGCCAGGCAACACATAAGGGACTGCTTTCTCCCAGGCAGATTTAATCCCAAAGACATGACATTTCTGGTGTGAAAAATCTAACACCTTACCCAGGTGAGCATTATATGTCTGCAAATAAGTAATTCAGAAAGATTTGTATTAATGTTCGAATCTCTAATTATTATTTAATCCGAGGGTAAGTGTGTTTTTCCATAGCAATACATTTTCAGTTTTACGAGTAAAATTTTTTTAAAACGCATTTACAAAAATTTCTTTTAGAAGCTATTTTCAGGAACCCATCTATTTCATAAGGCTTGTGTATGATGATGTACCTTTGGGAAGAGAAACATTTTTTGGAAGATTCTGCAAAGTAAATTTTAATGTCTCAAAAAATATACTAGTTATTATAGTATGCACTATTAAAAAATACCTATAGTTAATTCTTTTATGGTATTGGTGTCTTCTCTCTCCCAACTTAGAAATCTGAGTTCAAGAGTTTTTATAATATGGAGGGGAGCAGGGAACAGTGATTATGATTCTTTCAGTCAAGGTCACTTCCCTGTCCAAGATATCACCCAAAGAGCATGGCAGGCTCCTTACCAGTAACAGCACACACCCGGGTGACTTCACACTGTGATGCTCCTACACAATTTTAAGTAAGTTCAACATAGACACTTGGTATCGTAATGTGTCTTACTCAAAACACACAGAGAAAAAAATCAGCGATAATTGGGAGGCACTGCAAATAACCTGAAAATAAATGCATGTTTTGGGCTTATCAAGAAGAATGCTTACACCAGGGTCGCAAACACAATGCCTACTGGGCCTGGAAAGTAAAATAAACTGAGGAAAGGGCAGTCAGGTGTAAGAAGTAGGGGGTCATGGCAAACTAGAGGCATACATGCTCATCTAAAGGCATTCAAATTTTAAAGAAAAAAAAAAATTTAACATTGCACAGGCCAAACAAAACATATATGGGCTATTCTCCAACCTCTAGCCTAGAGCAGATTAAGAATAAATGAAGGTAAATTGAGACCATAGTCTCATCTTGAACTTGCAAACTCCCAACTTTGTTGTTGTGATGTAGTCAATTCAATATTATATGAGGGGGTCATTCCTTGTCATTTAAAAAAATTGTCCTCTACCTCTTTTCTTCATTAGGTCTTGGGAACATTTTTAAGTACAATGCCCAGCTCCTCATACAGATTCTTTAAAAACAAAAAACAAAAAAAACAAGAAAAAGAAAATTATTCTTCAAGATGTTGTACACAATTCATGAAGATTCACCTGTATCCTCAGTGGCTGAGGACAATACTGAGGAGATACCACCTTGGCTGCTAAGATTCAGAGTTTTGACATTTCTTCGTATAGGCTTGCCTGGAGTCATCGTATTTTCTGACAATATGGAAGAATTCAAGGTTGATGTAATTTCCTCTTTGTAAGCACGTTATATCCATGCTACAGAAGCCTTAGAATCCAGTCATGTTCAAACATACCACTGTGACAAAAAAGCGAAGGTCATGTGTCTTCCAGATTAATAATCTCTAGAGTACATACACCTGCAATCAGATGCATCAATCAAGCTTTCCACTAAATCTGCCCTTTGTACTCAGGCACTATTGAGTCACATAACAAAACTTCTGAGTCAAATCATCATCTGAAGGCATTTAACCGTACTCCATTCAATAGTGAAATGGCATCAGGTTTGAGCTTACAGCTCATGAATCCCCGCCTGCATACTCATCAAGGGGTATCGCCTAGAAAATCCATGGTAGGCTAGAGGAGGGTTTCACTTCAGTGAAGCAGAGTCTGTGGACTTCCTACTGCCCGGCGTGGATAATAAGACTCCTGTGCTTTCATCTGTTCAACCGGCAGCCCTGAGTTTGAACTGGTTAAGAGCACTGCAGTGAAATCTTCGGCAAATGCCTCAAAGGAGCTTACTCTGCAAATTATTTCTGTGAGCAACACATCACCCACTCTTGAAGCTCCTTTTAGTCTTTGCCTTCAAAATAATCCTTACATGAAAAAAAGATGGCAGCACTGGCATTGGACCAACCATATCAGAGTCCAACTCGATTTGCACCTGTATTTTCCCTGAGGAAATGAAATACCTGAAATAATTCAGACACTAATTTCTTCATGAAGAATTTAAGTTGCTTTCCATTTTAGACCAAACATTTTGCCTAGTGTAGTCCTAAACAAATGATAATTTCCATTTTGCATAGTCTACATAATGTTTCTGTACTATTTTAAACTATAATTTGGTTACCCATAAATAGTTCTTGATAAACCTCACTTCAGGATGTTTTTGAACCTGGGAAGCTATCAAGTTGGAACCAATTTTAGAAGAATCGTTTTTAAAGGGAAAGTTGAATATAGAACAGAAAATAAGCAAAAGAGTGTCTTCGCTTTAAATAGACTTTACAACCTATCACATTAGCACAGTGAGCAGTGCTTCCATTAATGATTTGTGAAGTATCCAAGAATTTTGGCTCTCATGTCTAATATAAATGTGTTTTCCTTCAGGGGGGAAAAAAACTACAAACAGCTGTATCCTGAATTCTTTATAGTCTTCATCTATTCAAACATCTAGTAATTTTTAATGTGTTATAAAGTGTCCATCCCACAACTCAGAAAGCCTGAAAATTTTAAATACCAAACATTCATAATATACATCAGCCTTTCATTTCTTCCCAGATCTTTAGGACGTCTGAGAAACTGAGCTAAGTAAACAATCTGAAAATAAAAGATTGAGGTTCTTTCAATTATTATAGTACTTGTTCTCCAACTAAAGAAAATAACTTCCTAGGAAACATGAATGATGAATTTAAAACACATTCAAAGAATCAAGTTTGAACTACTTGTCTAAATTACCTCATATTTTTGAAGGATCCTAGGTCCTACTGTTTTACACCTAAACTCTAACTAGATATTGTCAGGTATTTTTCCCAGGCTGATATTGGGAGGAACAAAAACAAAACAAAAGGACCCACCAATTCATGCATATGATAGGAAAGAGATACATTTCTTTCTGTACTTGGATTATGTTTCCACCAATTAAACTTTCCTGGTAAAAATCACATTACCTTCGGCTACTTGATGATCCAGCCCGATTACCTGGGCCATTACTTGAAACAACTGATATTGCATTTGCGATGGCCTCAACAGCAGAAAGCCTTTCTGCAAATGTATTTCTTTCGGAGCGCTCTGCTTCTGAAACATAAGAGAAAAAAATTAGGATCAATTTAAACTTCAAAAATAACTAAGAGATGAAGTATGTACAAGCCATTAAATGCTAACTGCTAAGTGTTTTAGTATTCTAATTCACATACTAGTGATAACAGCTTAATTTTCCCTCCTTAGAGCAACAAACACTTAAGCTAGATTGAACTATGACCTTTAATGTGAATTATTTCCTTATTCTGCCTTACTTTTCAACCCCCAAAGATAAAAAATAAGGTTAGTCACAAGTAGGCTGAAATTTAGCTTTCACTAAATTTGCTTGCTTAGTGAAGGAAGGAAGACAAGGCCTACATATCAGTACCTCAGTCTTAATTTATACACTACTTATAATCCTTTAGTCAGTCAATGATAACGAGATAAAAAGGTCAGAAACATGCAAACCACTGTTCAAAAACGTAGCTACCAGAATATCATCTGCAGAATTCAAAATAAGGAAAACCATTATGAATTACACAGTTGCACTTTAGGTTTTCAGTTTCCCCCTTCACTTAGCCAATTAAAAACTTTATGGCAAAAAGCTTATTTACTTTTCCAAAAACATCTAACAACTCACTAGGTTATTTTTCCCTCTATATTCTGAAAATTGGGATAAAAGTTGCCTCAATATAATTTGACTTAACTTGCTAAATAATTCCCATGGTAATAAAAGTCACCTGCAATTATAAAAATCAGTAAAGCTATTATCATATATTTAGTTTGTACTTAACAGAGAAATTAGAATTTAAGGCAACAGAAACACTGATAAAAATTTTATTTATTCATGTTACGTGTTCACCCTAACAGGCATTTTCACCTTCTGAGACTCCTAGATTTTACAAAGCAAAGTAAAAGTACATACAAATTCTTTACAGTGATTTTCTTTCTTTTAATAATTTTTATATTTTCAAAATTGCCCAAAATTCCTCTTAAAGATCATGTTACAGTTCTTAATCTCACCCTCTTCTTCTTTAGTTTCCTTATTGCTGGTTGGAAAGCAAACTGATACACAAGCATGCAAAATATTGCGATTTCCATCACATCTGTGGCTGATGAATGTCTGCAGCATCTGTAGATTCTGCTCTAAAACAACCGCTTGCTCAAGATTCATAAGATATTGTCGACAGGCCTCATAGTCACAGCGTAGGATGTGCTGCATTAAGGTTTGTTTCTGTGCTCAGACAAATTAGGAAGAAAACTTCAATGAATTTGTATAGCACATACACATGTCAAAAAGTTCACATGGCCAACACAATAATATAATCAGCTCTGCAGATACAGAGACAATTTAAGGTGGCCTGGCAAGAGAAGCTGAACTTGAAGGTACCCTTAAGCACAGAATACAACTGACAGGAATGGAAGAGTGGGTAAACCTTCTGTAGAGGACCAATAAATATCTTCAGCTTCTGCAACTAACTCAACTCTAACTGTGGCAGGAAAGCAGCCAGATATACAATGCATAAATGGGAGTGGCTGGATTGGACCTATAGATCATAGTTTATACAGCACCCTTATTTACATCATATATAACTATCAAATTAGAACTCTATTAATATTGTTAACCAATTAAGCACAGGGTATACATTTTATTCCAAGCTTATTCTCTCCTTGTGCTCTTTAAGGTTACATTTACATCACACTATGGTACATGAAAACCAAAACCTTCAACTCTCCCCAGAAATAACGACAGATACAATCAATCCCCAAAGGTGACAACTAATGTACTTCATTGTCAAAGATATGGTAGTAATGATCAAGTATTTATATCATCTTCTACCTGAGAAACAGCATGCTGTGGATGGAATATCCCCCCCCCGCCCCCCGCCGGCCCAATTCATGTTGAAGCCTAATCCCCAATGGGATGGTATTTGGAGGTGGGGCCTCTGGACAGCCATTAGGTCGTGAGGGTGGAGCCTTCATGAATGTGATCACTGCCCTTAACGGGGGCTGAAGAGACCAGAGTTCTCCCTTTCCACTGTGTGAGGACACATGGCCATCTGTGAACCAGTGAAAGGGCCCCCATCAGACACCGAATCTGCCCACACCTTGATCTTGAACTTCCCACCTTCCTTAACTATGAGAAGTAAATTTCGGTTGTTTATAAGCCACTCTGTCTGTAGCAGCCTAAACAAACTAAGACACAGCATAAATAGACCAAAGAGTTCAAATGTACTTTTTTCAGAATGTAAACTATAGTTATGGGATATTCAATCGACTGAATGTAAAGCATTAGTTATGGAAAACAAGCAAATTTGTTCATTTTATCTAAATTTGGGAACTGGAAGAAAGCAGGTGGGAAAAGAATGCATGTGAATACAAAGGAAAGAAGAGAGATGCTTTTGAACTTGCCAGCTCTCCACAAACAGCCCAGATAACCCGTCCCTTCCCCCAACCTTATGGGGATGAGAGGAAGTAACACTGGGGGAAGAAGGGCACAAGAAAATACAGCTAAAAAACTGTTTTCAGTACTTGACACACGTGAGATAAGCCATTCTGACTGTGGAACTAACTATGATCCTGAAGTGACCCCATAAATTGCAAGCTCCAGTTCAAGAATATGAGGTGGGCCACATAAGACTAAATTTGCCAAAGTCTAGTGGCAAATATGCATTAATCAATACGTTGAGAGAATACGTCAAAGTCTCTCCAAAGAATAAAAAGTGCAGTACAGTTAAAAATAACTAAAAATAAGATATTTTGCTGCACAATGCTGTGATATATAGAATGTTTTCAAGCAATGGCTGAAGCAGCTACTCTACAGGGAGCTCTCATCTCCAACATGCTGGGCAGTACATGGGCTCTCACACTGACAGTATCAATACCACGCTTACTATGTTTATTCTGCATCACTGTATGTTGTCACTTATTCTTATAACACAAAGCAGAGAGTTCAGCAAAAATTTCTTGCACATCTACTGTGCACCAAGCCCTAGTAAATGAAGGCTACTTAGAAAGATAAATAATGGCACACTTTATCGCCACCCTTGGGATGATGGCACATTTTATCTTTACCCTTGAAATGCTGACAAAGTGCAGGGGTCACAGAATCAAATGCCTACAGAAGCATATGCAAAAGTATAAGTGAGTGGAGGAGGCTGGCTGTAAGAAAGGTAACGCAAACTGTATAATAAATAAATGGTGACTAACACTTGGACGTAGAGTAACAAATTTTAAATAGTGGGAACTGCAATGAACTGGAGACACCATGTAGAGCCTCTAAGAGGACTTAAAGTTTTTATGATGGCCCAATATCACCAGATCTTCTAATTCTTTAAGAGCACCTGAAAATCTGAGTTTTAAATATAAATCCTGTGATTTTTGAATGTTGGCAACCAATCAAGAATTTTTAAATGTGAAAGCTATTTCTAGGGGCCACATTCAGGCCACGGCCACCTCCTTTAACCCCATACCCCTACCAGTTTGGAACCACACTAGTCTAGTAGGTTAACAATCAAAGCTAAACTAAGAATATGAGCACTGTGTCTCTAAACAAAAGCTCATGGGTATCTCTCAGGAGCACCTAGATTCAGATTATTTTAGACGCAGTTCTAGTAAGTTTGCTTATCACCTCCAACCTAACGGAGGGTAATAAGCTCCCATTCTAAGCTCCATTTCTATCTTTTATAGAAAAACTCCTCAAAAGAGTTGTCTAAGTTCCTCAACTCCCACTTTCTCCTTAGCTCACTCTAAGACAGGCCTGCATCCCCACTGTCAACAATGACCTAGATGGAGCCAAACCCAGAAGTCAGTATTCAGTACACGCCTTACTGTCCTACGGCATCATCTGATACACTTGAACAACACATCCTGCCTGACACATGCTCTTCGCTTAGCTTCCAAGACAACACTCATTCGTTTTCCTCCAACTCCTTCTCAGTCTCTCATGCAGGTTCCTTTTTATCTCCTGGTATTTAAATGCTGAGACTATTTTCATGGCTCAGGCCTTAGATCTTTTTTCTCCTCCATGACTTTAGTAATCTCATTCAGTATAAGTCCTTTAAATATCACAGATATACTGACAACTCCTAAGTACACTTCTCCAGCTTGGTCCCCTCTCTCCTGGTCTTCCAACTTACACATCTAACTCTCTATTCACCAGCTCCTCTTGGGTATCTGATAACAATCTTAAACTCCTGATCTCACCCTCCAGAACCTGCTTCAATCCTACAGTCTTCATCTCGATGAACAGCAACTTCATTCTTCAAAACCTTTTGCCCTCTGCTTTCTCTATTTGATACCCTATATTTAGCCATAAGCAAATACTGTTGGCTCTACTTTAAAATGTATCTAGTATATCTAGAGTCTAATCACTTATTATTCCACCTCCTAGGTCAAGCCAACATCACCTTCCACCTGAATTCTTTTAATAGCCTCCAAACTGGCCTCCTTACTTCCAACCCATCCCCCTTGTATTCTCAGCATGTCATTAGTGATCTTTTGAAAATGTAAAGCAAATCAGGTCAATCTCTGCTCAAATTGCTCCAATAACTTCCAGTGGTGTTGCCTCCACATCTAACAAATACAAACACCCCAACCACAATATGTTCAAAACTAAACTCATCCTTTCCCCTTATCCCATTTGTTTTTCCTATTTTTCTGGGTTTTTTTGGCTGCACCGCACAGCATACGGGATTCTAGTTCCCCGACCCAAGATTGAACCTGTGCCCCCTGCAGTGGAAGCAGGAAGCCGCAACCACTGGACCACCAGAGAATTTCCAGTTTCTCCTATTTTTCATCTCCCTATCAACCACACCTAAGTCAGAAGCTTTATAACCCCTTCCTTTCATTTACTGCTGACATCCTGTCACCAAGTTTTAGAGCTTCTACTTCCTTAAGTTCCTTAAATCCATCCCCTCTTCCTTATTTCCAAGAGTTCAAGCTTACTTTGTTTCTAACATGGATAATTACATTAGCTTTTTTATCTGGTCTCTAAACTTCTGTTCTTCATCCACTGCTCATCTTCTTTAAAAACACACAAAAAACCAGATTAAAATCCTTCTCCTCCTAGCTTTCAGGGGAATGCTCAGGCCCCTTAGGTTAACATACAAGGTACCCCAGCGCCTTTCTCCCACCTTATCACTTGCCACTCATTGTATAAGCCCGCCCTACCTTCTAGTTATATCAAAAGAATGTACGTGTTCTCCCAACATGTACATTCTGAGATCCACAAAGGCTGCTCTTTGTGCCTGGGATAACACTTCCTACCTTCATCCTGCATCTAGGAGACCCCTGATTCTTTAAAACTATATCCAGGCATCACCTCCTCAGAGAAGCCTCTACAGTCACAGTTTGATTTACAGCCCTCCCTTTTGTACTTCTACAACATTATGCATGCCTTACTCAAACGCTTAAATCACACTGTAATCAATGGTATATGCATCTCTCTTGTCCTAATAGACTATTAGTTCCCATAGGGAAGCGGCAATGAATGATCTATTCAAGATCGTTTCCCTAGACTCCAGCAGTGCCTTCTGAATTGAAATGCCAAGTAGTTTCAAAAGTCAGATTACCTCTACAGCCATGATGATAATAGCAGCTTTCTTTTTGATTGTTGAATTGGCAGGAAGATTTATTAAAGAATGTACACCCATTCCAAGACTACTAATAGGTGGAAGATCAAGCCAATCAGGATCCCTTATTCCTCCCATGCAGTCTTTGGCCATGGGGTAGATAGTGCCATTTCCATCTCGAAGAATAATAGGAGACTCCTGTAACAGAGGTGAAAATAAAAAAGTTTGGCTCCCAGTCAAAAATGTTATGTCTGATTTTTACAATAGTTGTATTTATTTTCAAATTAGATTTTATATGTTTGTAATAGTGACCAAATAGGAAACTTAATATTAAAATATGCTGAATATTCTAAATTCTTCAATGTTTAATAACAAGCAAACTAGAGCCAAACCCTAAGCGTCACAAAAATGCCAATGTTGTCATATAAATTTTCAAAAGCAAAAATAAGCCTCTATACCTGTCCAGCAGTAAAGATGGCTACATTCCTCTCATTCTGACCAAGGAAAGCAATGCTGCTTGTAGGGAAATTATTTTCCTGTTCTGCTTTTCCTGTAGCAAGATCAAAGATACAGTACCGTACCCAATTTCCAGTCTTCAAAACCGCATGCACACCTTCAGAAACACATAAATGTAAAAAAAAAAAATGTTAAACATCTTTAGTAAACTCTAGTAAGTAACTACCAAATTTTACATCTCTAGCCACATTTCAAAATGTAGATACATTTCATTCCATAACGTTACACACAGGGGACAAAAACTGCCAAATGCCCCAAACCACTTTATCTAATTCCCATTTACTGCACAAGTATTAACAGAACATGGAGTATGCCAGTTAGAAAAGTTACAAAATCTTTACCTTTGGAATCCACATTCACTGCTAATATTTCTGTTTTTTCAGGTATACAAAGCTTTTTAGGAGTCCTTTGGAAACAGTCGGGAACTTTTGGTGTTCCCCCAGTTTTGACAACCTGCGTGACAAAAGGAATTTTGCTCTCAAATCTGTAACATACTCAGGGTCCCGACATTCACCTGCTGAGTGAGTCATCTACACTTACCTGCAGTTCATCAATTCTAAGTAACCTACAATCCTGAAGGAGAGAAGAAGGGTCAGCATCTGAACCAGAGTTGTTCTGACAGTTTGTATTACTGGACGTTCCTGGAAATTTTACAGCAACATAGGCTCCATCCACTTTCAGCACCTAGAATACAGGTAAATACGATAAATGTTAACACTAACTCATATGAAATCAATATGCAAGTTAGAGTCATTGAACCAATTTAACGCTGAAGGCATTTAATTCCTTATGAGTATGTTTCTTCAATGATCGTCAAGTTGTAAAATTAACCTGAACACACTCACCAAATATACTGTTGACATCTACATCCATGACATATTATCCACGGACAACATAGGTAGAGTGAGCAGTGCAGAGAAAGCCAAGCACAGGACTTGAAATCAGAATACTTGAGTCCTACCTCTGCTACTTACTGCTTTTGATTGTAAGCCAATGTGATCCTCTTAGAAAAACAGAGCTTCCTGTAAACTACAGTTCTATTTGAAATCAAAAGGCCTTTGTAAATTGCAGGACATGCTGTATCTACTCTGCCCTTTAAGTCCAAATGAAAGACCATCCCATTTCAGAAACTAAAGAGCAATCAGGAAAAGTTACTTTGCAGGTATTCTACAGCTATAGTCCCATTTTGTTTTTAAGAATGTGAGAAGACAAAGGTGAAATTAATGGCATTCCAGCTGATGAACTCTACTCACTTGGTTTCTTGGGAGGCAAGACCCTCTCCAGGAAGAAGGGAAGAGAAAGTGGAAGCTTAAAGACAGTAGCAAGATTTTTAAATGTTATGGAAGATCATCTCCATTAAAACTGTGTAAGTCCCAAAGAATGGACTGTATCAAAAAGTAATGTTATCTCTTTGCAACTTTTCTGTAAATCTAAAATTATTCCAAAGTAACACTTTTTCAAAAAAGCAGAATATCACCATAAATGCTCAAGGAGAGGTATAATAATCTTCAGTTCATCTGTCGGGGACAAAGGAGATACATGCATCAGATTAAAGGATGGGACTAAAGAGATCATTGGAGGTGATAAATAAAGCAGCCTGAGGAAAGGGCTGATGAGCACTCACCAACCGTAAGTTCTTCGATAACCAATACCATTACAGTTCACTTAGTAACGAATTCTTAGATATTCTGAACAAACCTTGCCAACAGGAACATTCTTAACATCTTCCACAAAAACGACTTCCCGAAGAGACCACTGCTCTTCGTTCACCTTTTCCTCCTCTTTTGGGGCAGGGGTGGACCGTCGTCGTTCTTAGACAACAACAAAATGGTAAGTACCAAAAAGAAAATGTGAAAGAGACTTTATAGATTTCATCTAAATATATGAAAAAAGATCATTTGTAAAGGGATACATAATTGAGATATCTAAATAAATTTCATGAATTACTGCTTTATGAATTGAGCTTTCATAACTAACTTCCACTTTAAATGAATTCATAGTGAAAAATATCCATGTTCGTTAATGCCTAACGATATTAACACTACTATAAACAACTGCAAAGAAGTACTTAAAAATTTAAAACTTATTCTGGACCCTCAAAATTAGGGCTATCTGACCAATGTTTAAAAAAGAGGATCTGCTGGGCTGTTCTTAAAACTAGCACATGACTATTAAAAACTAACTTTCAATTTCCTCAAGTACAAAGCAATTAAAACTAGAAAATAAATGTACTTTGGAAAGCTTTTTTAAAAAAAAACTCTTTAAATCCAAGGTGCAGTAGTAAATCTAGGTTTCTAAATTCTACAAATTCTGAGCAAAAGTTGTGACCAAGCCATAACCAATCTACAATAACAGTCCCAACAAAGGTAGGCAGATATTCTAGAGTGGCAATTATTTCCTTCTATTATTGCAATGCACTTTACACATATTGCAGAAAATTGTATCTTGCAAAAACAAGAATACTCAACACTGTAAATACTGTTTTTCTATTTAAATAAAGTTGCACACTGAAAAAAATCAAACTAGTAGGAACCCAATTTATATTAAAAGATATTAAAAATGGTCTGAGTTGCCTCAAATCAGAAACAAACTGAACACAGCTCTCTGCCTGGGATCTTACTTTGACCAATGTGTACTACACATAAAACTTACTATACGGCATTGATGCACTGCTGGCAATTGAGGATGCATCACTACACGTGGATGCTGGAGATGGTGGAGGACCCATTTCTGTTTTCACAGGTTCCTGCTTACTTTCAGGCCTGCAATTAGAAGTAAGATTCTCCTTATAATTAGGAAAATGACATATTAGGAACTTGTCAAATGGCTTATTTTTAAGACTCAAGTTTATTCTCATTAGGGAATGAAATAGTAAAAACTTATACAAAATGGTATTATTCTTTAGGATGCAAACTGAAAAAGATACACATTGCATAGTTCAAATTTTTATTAATGTTTTAAAATAGGAAAGAAATATACTATGTGAAGCTATCAACAACTTGGAACAACGGTTCAGATAAGCCTTATCTAGGGATAACAACAAAAGCTACACTCAATTTACCAATATAGCTTTATCATAAGCCTCTTGAGCAAACAAGTTTCACACTTTAGTGAACTCTGACTTGGACATTGCAATTTAACTGAAAAGATGATAAAGGCAAATAAATAAAAAGTCTACTATATCATTAATTTCCTAGAGTTCAAAGAAGGAATTCTCCTCGCAATGGCTTATAAAACTTTACCACCAGATGGTCCAAGAATAATCACCTGCTATAACTGAAATGAGAGATTATAGTATTAATAAACTATCCCTCTTCCTTGAGTTATTTCATTAATGCTATACTCGAGAAGATAACTACAGCAACTACACAATATTCTACAGATGGTAAAAATATAATACTTTTATTCATTAAAAGGCAGAAGTCAATTTTTAGAGAGAAAAGTCATGTATTACTCAGAAATTTGTCATATATAGGTCATGCTGGTATACATTATAATCAGGGACATCATCTTAACCCCCTCATCTGCTATTAACCAACCCCACCAGGAATTTCACCTGAGTTTAGAAATAGTCCATAGAAAAACAGCGTTATTTTTACCAGCATCTTAGCAAAGTGCTCAGTACAAGCACACATGAATACTCATGGCTGCTCTGCAAATTCTGTGACGGTGGAAGCAAGCCAGTACTGACTCATCACGAGCACGCTTAAAGTCAGCACGTTTCCATGACTAGAAGAGTCTACTGACATGAAAATGATTATCTTCTTAACATTTAATTTCACTTAGCTCTTTTACTAAGTTTATTAATAGAGAAGGCAAATTTCAAGGAAGGTTCTGAAAAACTTAATAAATCACAGGATATAAATACCACATCCTATTTTAATCTCGTTTTCTATTTGTGCACATCAAAAAGATTTCAAATGCTCTTTACAAAGTTTCATAAACAATGAAAATGTATTTTGTTATTTTTAGGATAAAAACAATCAATGCAAGTAGAGGGAAAGTCTATCCACCTAGTTTTAAAAACAAGACAATATATGGAATCTAAAAAAAGAAAAAAAAATGATCATGAAGAACCTAGGGGCAAGATGGGGATAAAGACGCAGACCTACAAGAGATCGGACTTGAGGACACGGGGAGGGGGAAGGGTAAGCTGGGACGAAGTGAGAGAGTGGCATGGACATATATACACTACCAAATGTAAAACAGATAGCTAGTGGGAAGCAGCCGCATAGCACAGGGAGATCAGCTAGGTGCTTTGTGACCACCTAGAGGGGTGGGGTAGGGAGGGTGGGAGGGAGACGCAAGAGGGAGGGGATATGGGGATATATGTATATGTATAGCTGATTCACTTTGTTATACAGCAGAAACTAACACACGACTGTAAAGCAATTATACTCCAATTAAGATGTTAAAAAAAAAAAAGATGGCATGTCACATCCTACTCAACACTTTGGTTTCTCCCTTTGAAGAAGCAAAGGAATAGAGCTGCCAAGTAAGGATCAACTTATGACCTAAGAGAAGTCACGTATCACTAGCCATCCACAGGCATCTCCACCATCGTGCTGAACACCCAGACCAAGAGTATGACCTGCCCTGGGATAAAACGTGGGAGTTTAGGGGCGATGGCAATGTGGTATTTTCACTTATGCCTTTGCCTGCAATGAAGTAAGCCTTTAAAAAGCAAGTGTCTAGAGTTTGGTATTGAGAATGCTCAATTCGATCAGCTAATACGGGCTAGATAAGGAAGAGGATTCTAAAAAACCTTTTTCCCTTACACGGGTTCCTCCTAAATCTAGTGCCAGCTGAAATTCATGTGCTTGGAAAATATCCACACCATGTCTTGCACTTTAATATAAAATATTATAAATCCATTTAATTGAATAAACATACTCTAAAACAAAAAAATAAATAAATTTTAAAAAAATAAAAACAAGACAGAGAGCACAAAGCACAAAATAAAGCAAAAAATCTTAATTAGGCATAAATTACAGTAGCTTTGGTTTATTAAAGAATATCTTTAAACTTATTTTAACAGTAATCTGTGTACAATCATTACATTAATTTGAGCAAAAAATTTCAGAACTTTAAAAATCTATATGTATAGTACAGTCCCAATCATTTCTTTTCAATGCTTGTATACATTTAGAATAAAAGAAAATAGTACACCAAAATATTTAAAACGTTATTTCTGGAATGTGATATTACACTACTCTTCCACGTTTCTATAATGCTCATGTATTTTTACAACATTAAGAAAAAAAGTAATTTTGAAACTTTACTAAAGTGTTTAAGATCATGTACCAAACAACCAAATTATAATACACAAATATTTTTAAAGATGAGTAGATGCTTCTAAAAGTACAGGTGTTAAGATCTGTGTACCTGGCTCCCAAACAGTAAGCCAGCCCCAGAATGTGGGTTATACACAATTCAGTGGTATTTCTGTTCACATATCCCCCCCCAACCCAAAAGTTTACAAATCCTTTATAGAATTTCCCTCCCCAGCACATTAACCTATAAAACCCTTTCAATGATCCAGATGCAGGCAAGATGTTTGGTAGAAATTAAGATAATTATACATGGAGGGAGGAGGAAAAAGTCTGCCTAAGACAGTAAGGCTAAACATATTATCACTGCTATACAACACCTTCCAAGGATGAACTCTAATGACAAAACAAAGACATCAAAAGAGAACTCTACACTGCCATTCTGGCCACCAAACATTAAGAATAACTATAATATACAAATATTAACCAATTTGAAAACAGTAAATTTTACCAATTCCTTTCAAAATTCGTGGGGATCTTAATAAGACCCCCTCACGTTAACACTTCTCTAAGTCACTGTACACCTCTAAGTCTCCTTGGTTACCCCCCTTCACATACAGAGCAAACTAGAAACTGGTGTTAAATCAAGATTAGTTAGGGCATAGTACTTACTTAGCTTCAGTAGTTTTGCTAGCTTTGTCCATGCTTTTCAAGCTCTCAGGAGATCTAAGCTGAAACCTACAGCTATCATTCATATTCCAAACTGACTCCATTAAGACACCAACTTTAGGAATCCCCGCACTAATTGAAAATGCAACTGCTCCAGCATGATAGAGAGGATTATTTCTTAGGCATACCTAGCAAACAAAAGAAAAATCACCATCAAGATGACATAATTTTAAAACAAACTAGAGGAGTTACGTGTTCCCAAATTATGGAGCAGGAATAATTGGCACATTTGCTAAAAATGAACTTTAAAATTTCATGCAGCAAACATCCTGACCGTTCTGCCACAAGGACACAGACGAGAAATAGCAGAGAAGAAACTAAAAAGGTTATTACTTAAAAAGTGAAATGTGAACAAAACAATTACTTTTTTTTATCTGTTTCTTATAATTTGAAATTATTTTCTTCCTTAATTCATGATGCTATATATAGGCTCCATAACTTCATCTCTACCGATACTTGTTTCCCTCAGAAGACTGTTGTTTCCTACAGGCCAGAATTTTCTCTGGATAATATAAATTTTCTCTTAAATTAGAAAATGAATATGTAGACATTAGTGTTAGAAGTTAACTGAGTTCAGTAGTGAATAACCTATAAATTCTCACTGCCATGGAGTACCCCTAGGTCATACTCTAAAACCAATAACCTCTAAGGTGACACTGCCAAATGCACCAACAGTAACTCTAAATGAGGTATGAACATTATTTCTGGAAATCTCTTTTGATTCTAAAGTAGCCCAATCTTACTGACATTCTGTTCAGTCATCCAGTGAATAATGATTATGTTATATTTGACAGTGGACTATATATGATGATCATGTTTTTTGTCAATTTATAATTAAATATAAGTCACACAGAAAAAGGTGGTACATTGAGAAGTACAGGAACTGGGAATACTGACACAGAGCAGGAGTTCTATCAAAGAATAGTTGTGTGTCACTAAATATAGCTCTGTGGCATAGAATGAACAGTTGAGAAGAGCCAACTTCTTGAAAAGGGTATGTCCTGCTTAGGTTGACTTAAAGAGAGGTTTCATCCATAAATTTTTGGAAAATACTGGCGAAAGCTTAAATACTGAAAGAGGATCAACAAGAAAGAAGGCTATAATTGTCCAAGAAATGTGGCAAGATATATTAGAAGATAATTTATCCATTAATACCTTCTTATAAAAATAAATGCACCTGAGACAAGGAGGTGTATATGCAGCATATAAGAAGACATGCAACGAATATTTGCTAAACATACTACTCTCCACAATTATGATCTGTGAGTGCAGGTGCTGCTGCAAACTCTTAACTGATCGACCATTCTTTCTGATGTTAACATATGAACGATTTCCCCATTATGTGGCCATGACTGTCTTAAACCTCCAGTTTTCTACACTTTAAAACAAAATCTTATTCTATACCAAAGTATTGGAATATGCTGCTATTTTTCACCAATTTAGTGCCAAGCTATTTTGCTTAACGCTTTTCTTCAGTGCATCTTTATGTCTATAGTAATGTCATCCTACATGCTAATAAGGCATCTGCCAGGATATCCTGCTAATATGTGAGTCTAATAAATAAGGAACTTTGAAAACATTAGAAATCAGTATGTGAACTGAATAAGGGGAGCTCCTAAAAAAGAGAGATCTGTCCAAACCAACTGACGTAAATAATGAAGACTAAACAACAATATTCAAAATAACGGGTAATTGCTGAAAACTTCCTAGTTGGAAGGCCAACAAAGGGGTCAGAACAAGACAACCATGAATAGGACCAAAAAAAATGGAGTCCCAGACAAAAATAAGAAGTACATAGGCTGAGTTTTGGAGAAAAGTAACAGCTAAAGTAGTGATTATTTTTTAAGACATAGGTAATGTAAACATGATACCACCTTATAGTGATGAGATAAAGCTGAATTGAAAAAAAAGTGCTAGATGAGGAAATTAGTGCCATGTTACATCACAAAAACCACCATTTGTCTAAGCGTTAGGGATTATAAAGTCCTTAAACACTCATTGCAGCACTTGCTATAATGAATATAAATGTCAACTTTTAACCCGAAGATAAATATCTACCAGAATCTAATGAATTAGAAGTATAACGGTAGTTCTCAGACTCTTTTGGTCTCAGGACCATCTCCCCCTATTAAATATTACCAAGGACCCCCAAATCTTTTGTTTATGTGGGTCATATATAGTTGGTATTTAATGTATTAGTAATTAAAACTGAAAATTTTAAATATTTATTTAATATTAATAAACCCCATGTTAATATAATTTATAAAAATAACTACATTTTTTAAAAAATCAGCAACAAAAGTGGCATTGTTTACATTTTTGCAAATCTCTTAATGTCTAATTTAATGGAAGACAGCTGGAGTCCCACGTATGCTCCTGCATTCAATTTGCTGTAATATGTTACTTTAGCTAAAGTATATGATGACAACTCAGCCTTACACAGATAGGTAACTGGAAAAAGAAGGACTCTACAGATCCCCCGAAAGGGCTGAGAAGCCAGCAGGAGTCCTTGGACCACACTTTGAGAACCATTGGGGTACTAGAAAATCACATTCCATAAGATATATATATGAGGCTAAAACCATCTCAGAAACTAGTAGAAACACGAGGATTTGAGGAAGCCTTCTGCCTCATGCTGACAATATCGCCAGAGAGCAGTATCTTTCAAACTGCTTGGTCATAAGAATCATCTGGGATGTTTGTTACACAAAAGGAAGCCTGGGTCCTACCACCAACCAACTGAAGGAATAATTCAGGCAAGGGGCTCCAGACTCTACATTTTTAAACTCTACATTTAAGTACCAAATGATTCTTAAAACCAGGCTACTCTGAGATTCCTGTCCCACAGGAAAACCAACTGACATCAGGGCAGAATCTATGTTACTCAGCTATTGAGTAAAAAGTGATGTGGCACATACATACTACTGGAACCAGGTCCTTCAAATGACATTCATCTATAAAACTGCCTATGGGGGAATTAATTACAGGGGAAGAAAATGATTTTGATGAGCAACAATGTCCCTTAGGACAGACTTAATTCGTTTTGTGTGTTTTGTTTTTTTTTTTTTTTTTTTGCCGCAGGCTCAGCGGCCATGGCTCACGGGCCCAGCCGCTCTGCGGCATGTGGGATCCTCCCGGACCCGGGCACGAACCCGTGTCCGCTGCATCGGCAGGCGGACTCTCAACCACTGTGCCACCGGGGAAGCCCCGTTTTGTGTTTTTAACATGTATGTATTTATTTATTTATTTTGCCTGCAGTATGTGGACTTCTTAGTTGAGGTATGCGGACTTCTTAGTTGCAGCATGTGAACTCTTAGCGGCGGCATGCATGTGGGATCTAGTTCCCCGACCAGGGATCAAATCTGGGGCCCCCTGCAGTGGGAGCGTGGAGACTTACCCAAGGAAGACCACCAGAGAAGTCTCAGGACAGACTTAATTCTAACCACTTACCTGGGTACCAACAGTGATGTTCGGCATTGAAGAAATACCAGCACTAGATTTGGGCTTTTTGTTTTTTGCTCTAGCTTTCTCTAACATTTTTTTCCTTTGACTAAAAGGGACTACACCCCTGAAAAGGAAAAGCAAAAATTGGACAAATAAGCGGCGAAGAAGCCCATTAAATAAATCTGAAATTACACACATTATATTTAAGTATTACTGGTCTATTCCTTCTCTAATATTTTTGCCTCAGTATAATATTAGCATGTATAACTTATTAATAATCATAACTTGATCACAGGTTTAATACATAACTGGGTCCATTTTTATTAAACATTTAGGATTAAAAGTCACAGGAAATTCATCATTTGATATTTTCTTCCAAATAATTCTGTTTCATTAGTAGATTCCCCTATACATTACTTCTGCCAATGCAAAGCTGCTGATAATTCCCTAAAACACAACAGAAAATACATTTGATGTCCCTTTCGAATATTAAAGGGATAATTAAATGAGGCACAGAATAGTCACACAATGACATACTTTAATAACCTTTAAAATTATATTTTATGTAACTGTTAAATGAAAAAAGTATGAAAAACACTCTAAGTTTCTAATTAAGTAAAAGCAAAGTACACGTTTATACATAGGGAAAAAAAAGATTAATAAAATACTCCCAAAATGTTAATAGTAGTTACATTCGGGTTGTAGGATTATAGGTGATTTTTGTTTCTACTTTATACCTTTAAAAAATTTCATAATTATAGTCACTAAGGATGTATTATTTTTATACGCTTTTCTTTATCTTAAGGGTTTTTTCCAATGTTACTTTGCTCCAAAGTGAAAATTTCCCTCTCTATAAAGCATTAGCTTTTTTTTTTTTAATTGAAGTATAGTTGATTTAAAAAGTTGTGTTACTTTCTGGTGTACACCAAAGTGATTCAGTTATTATATTATATATATATACAGAATATGAAATATGTATGATTATATGTATATTCTATATATAGAATATGAAAAAGAATATATATACACATATAGAATATAAATAAAAACAAGTTATCTTTTCAAAAGGATTGTGGTCAAAATATATATATATTCTTTTTCATATTCTATATATATATGTATATTCTTTTTCATATTCTTTACCATAATGGTTTATTACAGGATATTGAATATAGTTCTCTGTGCTGTACAGTAGGACCTTGTTGTGTATCTATTTTCAATAGAGCAGCTTCCATCTGCCAATCCCAGACTCCTAGTTTATCTCTCCCCTACCCCCTCTTTCCCCTTTGGTAACCATACGTTTGTTTTCTGTGAGTCTAAAGCATTATCTTTCAACTGACCTTCTCTATTGGTATTCCACTACTCAAAGCACCTATCTGTGTACATAAAAGCATCCACTGATATGAAATACCCCCCTCTGTGATACTCACCACCAATATAAATTGTTCTCTAGCTGTGCGCAGGTATAAAGGGCACAGCAATGTAAAGAAACAATCCGTTCTCCTTGAAGTTCTGAGTATGTCTGTGCGGTGTGCTCTAATTTAGAAGCCACAGAACTTAAAGTTTCATCTACCCATGTAGCAACCTAAAGATAAAACATTAGAGGATTAAGTAAAAACAAGTAATCTTTTCAAAAGGATTGTGGTCAAAACAAGGGCAAGGAATACCTACACTGTGGACTGGGATTCTAAAGGCTAGAAAAACAAGTAATTCAGAAAAGGTTCTTAATAAGACTAGAAACTAAAATACTTTCTTCCCGCAAATCAATCAAAATAGAAGTTATTGAAATAAATGTCTAAAGCCATCTCTAAGGCATTAATTGAAAGTAAATATCTGCTCCAACAATTTTTAAACGAATTTAGTGACTCTAAAGTCACACTGATAATCTGAGGTATAATATCCATACTTCCTCAATCTATCTATTGTAGCTCTTCAACATCTCCTCTTTTGTCAGCACTTAGCTTGAATATTTTTTCCTTCCCTTAAAGTAGAAAGCTATCTCTGAAAAGCAATTATAATACAGAGATAAACCAGCAATAAAAAGATTATACATTGGATTACTGTACTAAGGCTTGAGACACTTTGTATTTGCAGATCTAGTTAGATAGAAAGATAGAAATGAAAAGATAGAAAAGGGGCAGGGAGAGGAAGAAAATCAAGAATTTAAGAAATGTTTATCACAGTGTGTCATACCTTGTTATTTTCTGTAGCTACAGTTGCTCTTATGCTATTTGCAGACAGGAGAACTATCTTTTCATTGGTTAGCCCCAAAAATGTTGCTCGTGGATGATGTAAGGAAGGATTCTTTGAAAGCATAAGAAAAGTGATTACCATTTTGTATGCTGATTTGAAGAGCTATTTAAAGCAAGATTTAATATAATGAAATACCTGTGCATTTCTGTAAGGCTCAGATTCACTCCACTTCCACTGATAAAGTTCTCCTTTACTGCTGACAGCCAAAAGCTCAGAATACAGAGCCCCAATACAGATGAATTTTGTTCCATCCTGTAAAGTGAAAATAACACAGTGGTATAAATATAACAACTGCCAAACCTAAAGACTCGGATACATCACATTAATTACTACATCAAATTTCGATTAATTATGTGAACACACAAACCGCTTTAGCAAAGTCTCCAGCACAGCCCGCAATGCCCTCCTTTAAGTGGCCCAGGCCCCCCCGCCCCCAAACTCACTCTCCTCCAGTCATATTGGACTTTTTCCTGCTCCTGCCAGGATCCCACCATGTCCTTGTTGTTCTCTTGCCTTGTTTCTCAGGTGACTCACTCCCTCTCCTCAATCAAGTCTGCTCAAATGAGACCTTCCCTGACTGTACTATCTACAAAATCAGCACTCTAATATTCCATCTCCTGACTCTGCTTTCTTTAGTTCACAGCACTTCACAACTTGACATATTGTATTTACTCATTTATAGTCTACTTCACTCAAATATAAGCTTTGTCTTGTTCACCACTGTATCCCCTGTTCTTAGAACAGTGAACAGAGTAGATGCTCAATAAACGTGTTGAATAAATGAAGAAAAAACAGACTAAGGAGTTGAAGTGGGGAAAGTCGAGTATCAACACAAGATTCCTTCCCTGTAGGCTATTCCAAGCTGCTGAAACAAGTGTCTGTGTTGTTTAAGGTAAAAGTTCATTTAGTTTTAAAGCAATGCACATGCAATGAGTTGGAACGCAATTAAATTATAAAAAGTTCAGACAATAAATTAAATAAATAATATCAATGATAAAGTGATAATTTTTTTAACGTAAGACATCAAAATGATCAGAAATCTCACAGCAAAACTTGCCAATAACAGATTTTACGTTATCTTTTTGCCACTGCAAAACTTCTCTGCTCTCTTTGATATTCTCGCTCCAGAGTATGCTAAACTAATGGCGTCTTTTTAGGTTTCTGTCAAATTCCAATCTTATTTGGTCAGATGGGTTATGGTGCTCAGCTATAGTCTGTGAAGCCTGCCAAGACTTATAATAACAACAGGTTATGCCTCAGAGCTGTATAGAAAGAACACTAATTTTTTTTTTTTTTTGCAGTTTCATGCTGGTGATTTTTCTTTTTTAAAATGTAAGCCACTAATTGTTTAAGAAAAAATTTTCAACCAAAAGTTGCATATTAATATTACACATGAACTGAAACACAAGTGACTTTTAGCACAGTACATACATGCTTACATAAGCTCAAATATTTACACATTTAAAACAATTTCCATTTAACATATGAAATTTCTGAAATACATAAAAGCATTAATATTTTCTATAAAACTACAATTAAAACATCAATTTCCTACAAGCACATAAAACATCAAGTGCTTTCTTCGAGTTTCAAGTTACCTCTTTAAAATAAGATCTTGCTTGCATATATAGTCTTTCTCCAATAATCAGTATGAACTTTTTTTCCCCAAGAGTTTTATTTTCCAGGTACATTATAAGCTCAAGAGAACGGACCCAACAATTATGCAATGTAATTATGTCATAACAACTTAATTGCACATAATGCTTTAAAGTAGGTTTGGATGAAGTTCTCAAACACTTTGGTATATGTTCTTCAGGGACTTCTATTAGAAACAACAGGAATTGTAAGTCCCTTCAATCTCCATTTTGCTTTAAAATGGACAAGTCTTTGGTTAAAGTTCTATATTTGGGGCATTTATTATTAATTAAAATGGTCCCCAAACCAAGAAATGGCGCTGATGTATTATTAGTTTACAAGACTTCATTTAACTTGTTTCTGATGCAGTGGGAAGCTATAGATATTCATTTATTATAACATGTCATTGACAGCTTCAATCTTTCACTTATAAGCAGACAATAGGTTTAGTCAGTATTTCTCTGCTCATTTTCTGTTATAATCTAAACTATACAGTAACTTGCAGTAACTATAGATACTGAAGAACACTAATTTTAATCTTCTATTTTACCAGTGCCAATCAGCTCTATTTTCAAGTCACATCTATGGAGGGATGGGAAAGAGACCAAACTTGAAATTTTCCAACTTAGCAATTCTACTCTTCCCTTCACCATGGGTATCTGAAAAACACTGTGTACTTTCTCCAGGGCTGCTGCATCAAATCTTAACATTTCTACCTCACACTTCCTTCTCGACCCCTTGGTTAAAAAGATGATAGAATCAGACCAAGTGAGTCCAAAACCTGGATCTAACACTTATTAAGTAGGTAACTTCAGATAAGTTAGGTAACTTCTCTGAACCCATTTCTTCACTTCTAAAATGGGTATAATAATACCACGATGGGGAGGGGGGCGGTAAAAAACAAATAAAGTAACATATATTGAAGTACCTATGGCACAAATAAGTGGTCAAATTCAACTCTGGTTACTCTGCTGCCCTGAGTTCATCTCCTACTCACCCAAAAGGCACAAGCTTCCTGAGTATTTCCATCTCCATCCAGATTTACTTAATGAAAAAACACCATTCTCCCCTCCCCCTCCCCATCTCAGAGAAAGAAGTGTCCCTCTCTACTATCTAAAGACAACTCACCACACACAGTGGATACAACCCTCCCTCATTACCTCAACAACCGTCCAAACCAGTCTGCCCTTCAGCCTTAGGCCCGGGGAAGTGAATTGTCACTTGGCGTGCGTCTCACCTCACCGGCTCGCACTGACAGCCACACCTGCTCTTGCAACAGCCTTATCGATGCCCCGTGCATTGAACCAATCCATCTTCTCTTCAAACTCTTTGAACTGTTGGACCCTATTCATCACCAGTTCTAGAACCTCTCCTCTCCCTTGTCCACAGGTCACTACTCTCTACTGGTCTTCCTCCTATCTTTATGACTACAGTATTTTCTCCACCTCCCTTGTACCACCATGTACTCCCTGACCCAAATTCTGTCCTTGTCCCTTTATTCAAATTATGCTCCACCCTCAGCCTAAGTGACTGTATCCACTGGGGCACCATGCTTTTAAACATGTAAATCTTCTATCTCCAGACTAACCTGCAGATTAACTGCCTGGATGTCTGAAAAGCACCCTACCATCTCCAAAATGAATTCATCGTCTCCTCCAAAGCTACATGGCCCCTGTAGTCCCTATCTCCATGAACGACATCCACCACCCAGCCTGTAATAGGAGGGCAACAAGGGAACCTGGGCCCTCTCTTCAACTCATCCTCTTCTCTCAACCAGATGGCGACTAGCAAGCCAAGGCTACACTTTGTCTCAACTTGCTCGCAGACTCTTCCCTTCACCCGCCCTCACCGTCACTGCTTTGGCTGGGAGCCTCACAGTTCTCTTCTCTAACAATTCTACCAGTCTCTTAGCTGACTCTAGATTTTCACTACTCCTATCTTTCTCCCACTGTGCCAACAGTGCTCGTCTCCTTAAAAATATACAAAAGCAAACCCCACCAACCTCATCGTGTCATTTCTCTAAGAACTTTGTTGCTGGCAGAACATCCTAACTCTCTGGCAAGTTGTCTAGGGCTCTCTGGTCTTCTCCACCCTGCTCTTCTCCTTCCCCCACCATAGAGCAGCAATTCTGAATTTCTCACTGTTCTGCAAACACACCCTGACCTTCCCTGACTCTAGGCCCATACTTGATTTGTTTGGAATGCCTCTGCATCTTGGTTAATGCTTACTTAACCTTAAAAATGCTGCTTAAACGTCATCTCCTCTGTGAAGTCTTTGCCACATCTCTCAGGTGGTGTTAGTCATTCCCCACTCTGAGCCCCTATAAAAATCGTATTCACACCTTCAGTCTAGCACTGGTCATACTTTGAACACATTTCATTGTATGTGAATGTCTGTCTTCCCCTGTCTTCCCCAGTGAGTTGCCTATGGGAAGGTCATTAACGAACTCACCTTTACATTCCCACAGGCCAGCCTGGTGCTTGGCACATAGTAGGAGCACACTGACAACTGAAGGAACAACTTCACCTCAACTCAAACTTTCTGAGTAAAAACTCTGCCAGAGCAGTACAATCCTCAACAATTCGTCCCTATAGGCCCAGCATGGCGTGTGAGGCACTCTCAGAATTGACTTGCCTGTATCCTTCAAGGATGGGCCAGTGTTCCCCAGCTCATTAGTCCTGAATGAGCTAAGTGAGCCCTGAAGGCCCTGAAAATCCATTATGGACAAATGTGGAGGGATGGCAAAACCACCAACCAAAGGAAGATGATGGAAAAATCACCTATTGTCTCTTGCCTGATTTAGATCAGTAGGTAGAGAAATACAAAGCAATCAAACACACACACAGAAACAGTATTTTAGCTCACGCACTTCATAATGTCATAGAAAACAAGGCTTTTATCGTTTTGATGAAATACTAATGGCTGCTTCTGAGCAAGCTGGGCCCTGCTTCAACCCAACTGGAAAAGGTGGATATGCACATTTCCTTAAAGATCAGTAGTTTGTAGCTCTATTTTTTTTTTTTTAACAAAACGAATCCTTTAGAAGCTGAATCTAATCAATAAATTTGCAACTGTCTGAACATTAAACATCAACCACATGAGGAACCCCTCCCTAAAGACAGATGGAAAATGTCAAAAATATGATAAAAATTACCTAAAAAAGCCAAAGCTTTAAAAGAAAAGGAAAAGAAAAAGGTCATTCAGCATAGCAACATGAACTCCTATTAACTTCATCTAGTTAGTGACTTATATTTTTAAAAAATTGGTCTTATTATTCCTAAATTTCTCCCCACAAACCTTGGTTTTCTTTTTTTTAAATTTTCCTACTATCAGCAAACACTAGTTTTCCCATTAAGTACCAATTCTAACTGCAATGTGCTGTGTATTATGGCTGAAATGGATGTTATACAACTACAGGTTACATGGCACAATTTGGTCAACTGTCCTTATTCACACTTCACTTCTCCTTACCTATCTAGGTTTCCATTTTCTCCTTATGCCTGGCTTCTCTTGCTCTTTATGACCTCTTCTCCTTTTGCTCTTACTTCATTATTAAAGTACATTTGTGACACACCTAGCCAACTTTTAACAGATACTTCCTGGAAGCTTCCATATGTCGATTTAAAAAAAAAAAAAAAAAAAAGACCTTCCTCACCCAACTTCCACTTCTAGAACCTTGAAGGTGAAGCAGAATGACCAACAAGTTTGATCAACTGGTCCCAACAGTGATGCTGCTTCAAATAATTTAAGGAGCCAAATGTCATGGGACTATTTCCTCTCAACACCATTCAAAGAAACTTGAGAATAACATACAACTCTACAATTCAAAAGGCTGGTGGAGAATAAATTTTCTTATTTTCCCTAAACTATATGAAAATAGACCCAGAACAGTAAGGGATACGACTGTAAATTAACAATACTGACTTACTGAATCAGTTTCGTTTCTTCATCACCCACCACACAACTTTCGTCAAATTCTTCTCTGGGAGCTTACTGGAAATAAAGGATGTGTGCATTTTCTAATTTGAAAGGGTTTGTTTTGTTAGAGGGCACAAAGCAGAAGTTTTTATGTTCAAATCAGCAGATTTACTTAGTATGGATTTCCGTGTAAGTTTTCTCTGCCCTTTCCCTTCAGCATTTACTACTTAGCTCTTACCTTTGCATTCTTACTTTTAACAGTCTTTGTTACTATTGTAGCTGCATTTTTTATTCTCTTATCAGTCACTTTAGATTCTTGTTGGAAGTAGGTTGGTATAAATATCAATATATATAAATATATTTTTAAAATATATATATATATAAAGTTACAATGTAAGTGTAGACAGACATTCAGCAACACAAAACTAAATTTCTAATCTGAGAAAAGTAAATTCCAAAAATGACTGAGAAGTGAAAATGGAGCCATGTTAGATAATCGCCTAATTGAAAGATTGCACCTTCCCATCAAAGTAACTCTTAGTAATCACTCTGGCCTCCTGTGATTCCCCAAAGCCTCTTATACCTAATTCCATTATGGTACTTACACCAAAGTATTAACATCATTGTTCTGCCTTTCCACAAAACTCTCACCCTAACACCTGAACAAAAGGCCTAACACACAATATGCATTTAATCAAGGCTACTCAATTACTGACTGGATGACCCTCACCTCTGTCTTCATGGAGCTTTCAACGTCTCTACAATTATTAATTATGCTTTTTTTTTTAAAGATGTTGAAAAGTTAATGAGGGGAAAAAACTTTATGCTTTTTCTCTTTCTTTCTTTTTACCTTTTGACCCCTTCACCCATTTTTCCCACTCTCCACCTCCGGCAACTTCCAGTCTGTTCTTTGTATCTATGAGCTTGGTTCTGTTTTTGGTGTTTGTTTTTTTTTTTTTTTTTTTTTTTTTTTTTTAAATTCTACATTTAAGTGAGAGCGTATGGTATCTGTCTTTCTCTGACTAATTTCATTTAGCATAATGCCCACAAGGGACATCCATATTGTCGAAAACAGGAAAGATTTCATTCCTTTTTTTATGGCTGGATAATACTGGTGCATGCGCACGTGTGCGTTGTGTGTCCCCATCCATTGATGGATGCTTAGGTTGCTTCCATATCTTGGCTATTGTAAACAATGCTGCAATGGACATGGGGGTACATGTATTTCGAGTTAGTGTTTTCATTTTCTTCAGATAAATACCTAGAAGTGGAATTACTAAATCATACAGTAGTTCTGTTTTTAATTTTTTAAAGAACCTCCCTACTGTTTTCCATAGTGGCTGAACCAATGTACATTCCCACCAACAGTGCACAAGGGTTCCCAATTATGCTTTTATACTAGTTTTGACATTTAAATCAAAATAATTTATGGAAATAAAGTTTAAGGTTACCTCAAATATTTTCAGTTTAAGATTATACTGTAAAGGCTTAAAGAGAACATTCATTCCACCATTAAAGGAGCTTTATTAGCCTAGAAAATGGTGAAATTTTGAAGAAGTAGCTGTTCCTCTAAATAGGTGGTGGGAAAGTCAAGATTATTCCAGATAACTTAACGATGGAATTTCTCAGGTACTCTAACAAAAGGAAGAATGAAAAATACCATGGATACTAACCAAACTTACAATTTATAAATACTGTATTAGGTCATTTCTGAAATTAAGCTGGGACACCCTCTTCCCACCCTGCCACCCCACCAAAAAAAAAAAAAAGAGAGAGCAAAAGAGACAGAGAGAGAGACTACTTCCAAACAGTGCATGCCGACGCCCTATACCTCCCTGCTCTCTCCACCTACCTCTCCATCTCCTATCAAGCTTGCCCCAAAACCCTTTTCTCCTCCTCAGGGATCACCACCCCCAATGCTGGAGGACTAATAAGGCCCCACATAGTGCCTGTTTCTTTATGTGGAATGTATCCTATGCCCCTGTATGATCATTTTGCACACTGTTCTAAAAGCAAGGACTTTTTTCCCTTTAACAACTCTCTGCATTCTCTTTCTGACTATAGCATTCAGCCTTGCAAAACAATCATCTAGTGGTTTGTTGGTAACTGAGATAATGCTTAACAGCTTAATTAGGTTTATGCTGTTTTCCTTCCATGAACTGAAATTTTTGATGTCTAAATTTCAATCACAAGCTAATAAAAAGTAGTCCTTCAGTGACATTTTAAATTAGGTTTTTCTTTAATAGGAAAAAAAGGTATAGGTAGGATACACTTTGTTGCGCACACTGCTATTTCTCCTTCATTCAGTGTCTAAACAAACCAAGGAAATAACACACTAAGTAAGTAAGGCCTGTACAGTGTCAAGATTTTATGATGCACTTAGTAACTGTCTCTGAAAACAAGCTATACCCAAAACCATGCCTATCAGTAAAGGCCAACAAAGACCGGCTAACTCTAACAGAGGGTATGCTGGCCAGGGAAAAAGCTTGCTAAACTCATACTGTTCAAAACACTTTCAGATGTGTGACAAAGAAGCCTACACTAATATGTATGCAATGGCACTATTAAAACAAGATTAATGAGTCCTCTATTACTTCCTGCCAATATGACATAGACACAGCTCTAGCATGATCAAGGCAAGAGAAACAGGAAACAAGAACAATGTAGGGAAAAAAAAAAAAAGAAATGAAAAAGAAAAAGCCCAATGGTTTAAATCACCTTCTACCATATGAAGTAAAAGTAGAAACTGGCACATTTCTAGTTTTATGGAAATAAGTAAGAGAATGTAATTCAGGGAAAGTCTGTCAGCTGCCAAAGAAAACAGAATAACCTTTTGCTTACAAAGAGGCTGATTGAAATTCATGTTCCTTCTTGCATTCAAGCTTTCCACATGAGCTGAATACAGAGGAAAATAAATGAACTACATCAAGATTCACAATAACTATGAAAAATAAATTCAGAACACTAATATTTTTCCTTTAATATCTCAAATTCAACTTCAAAGAAAGAAAAGAAATCTACATCAGAATCTCCTTATCTGCTAGAGATAACCTTCAAGTTCTTATCTTCTTTTACTTCTACTTTAGAAAATTTCCTATCCAACTGGCTCTGGAAATAAGAAACAGGCACTCCAAAAACAGGTGAAAAACCCATGGATTCCTACAGGAGCCTCTGAAGATAAATTACCAATCACTTAAGACAGTGAAACCTACACACCATCAATAGACTATGTCTATATGGGAAAAGAATCTAAAAAAGAGTGGATATATGTATTTGTATAACAGATTCACTTTGCTGTACACCTGAAACTAACACAACATTGTAAATCAATTACACCCCAATAAAAATAAAAGTAAAATAAAAGGATGTGTTGACTCTGTTTCACTTGTAGCAGTGATGGATTTTTAAAGATTCAAATCAACTTAAATCCTGCATGCTTTCTAGAAGCTAGTCATTGCTACTCAGGATGCAGAGCATAATTCCCCCAGTCCATTCCTGTTCAGCCTGCTTTGTCTCCCCACAGCTTTTAGAGCAAAGGGCCTGTCAGAATTCACTGCCATCAAACGGGAAAGCTAACTAATCAAAGAAACACAGATCACTAATCTTGCCCTGACATGCATGCTTGTAACAATGACCAGAAACCTGCCCTGCAGAAAATGGGGTACTCCTGACAGTACAAAACAAATTCCTATCAAGAAATATACCACTAGTTACTGGTGTAATTACCACCAGAAAAGAAATCCTGAAACAGAATGCTGATGTATTATCTGGAACTACCATCCTTATTTCTCTGATTTACTTCATCAAGTAGAAAAAGAAATAGCACCACTGAACACATCTCCTTAAAACGACTCCTGTACTGTCAAATAAAGATGATCTACTTATATTTTAAAACAAAATAAAAATATCACTTCATGTCTGCATTTTATTTTTATTTTTTATTTTCTGGCCGCACCATGCAGCATGCGGGATCTTAGTTCCCTGACCACGGAGCGAACCCATGACCCCTGCAGTGGAAGCACGGAGTCCTAACCAGTGAACCGCCAGGGAATTCCTATGTCTGCATTTTAAATGACAGTACGAAAATCTGAAATAAAACAGAAACCTTTTTTGAGGGGGCGGGTGGGGGGTGGGGGGGGAGTGCCAGGAATTCAGTTAAAATGGAAAGGATGGGTGGGGATTCTTTAGAAGTACCTTATCAGGCCACCACTGCAAATCTTCTCCTAGAGACACTGGACTTTGAACCGGTGTATTCTTCTTATCCAAGTTTGGCTCTCCTTCCTTGCTGGTAGAGCCCCTTTCATTATCAAATGAGGCTCCATCAAGCCACCTTCGTTCACGTAAACGTAAAACGGATTCACGTTCACGCAACAGCTCAGAGTCTCTCTCTAAGGGAAGAAGGAGAACTGGTATGCAATTGGGTCACACCAGTGGGATAAAAGTAAGCCACTCTCTAGTAAAGACCCTTCAGGATGCAACTAACAGCAGTTTATCCACTCACAAGAATTTAATGTAAATGTATATCTAATAAGCTTGACATGCAACATTCAAAACATTAACTCTTTCAAGTGAATGTATGAAAATTATAAACTAGTATTTTTAAGCACTATGAAGAGGCAGACTTTTCTGAATTCCAACTATATGCTTTTAGAGCAGAACTGCTTTATTTTAAACTGGATTTTGGATTTTTTAAATGGAGTTTTAAATTTTTGGTTTTCATTAAAAATGTTTACTGTAACTTTTAAATTTATTAGAAAATATTCATAAATTAAATTTTTAACACGTTAGATACATAAACCAAAAAAGAGTATTTCTTAGAGAGTCTACACATACAGATTAAAAAATCTTGAAAAGGGTAAAATAAAAATCCATTAACATTAACTATAAAACTTTTGATAATCCAAGCCCTTGTTTAGAGTAATTTTATAGGCTGGATTTTTATGGAATAGTCTTAAAATTTTTGAGAAACTAGACAGAATTTTTTTTTCTTTTGAGAATCTTTATAGAAAGATTACTTTACAAAAATGCTTCCCCTGAAACTGGCCTACAAACTTTTTAAAACCAGTTTTTTTCAGCTTGCTCACATATTATTTTTTAAATAGGCAACCAAAATAAACTTTCTAAGACTTGGATAGTAAGGATTAAAAACAATATTAAGTTGAACCATATAAAACTGCCATCCATGCAGATCTAACATGGTCAAGTACCACCAATTTCATATGGTTCAAAGTAAAACAGATGCCCACATAGAATGACCTAAGGAAAAGCAAAAGGGAGAAATTTAGAAGGAGTTTTATTTGTGTTAGATAGTGAATATCTGAAATGCAATACTTGATACATTTTAGGCAGTAAAATATGCACTTATTTTTTAAAAATTTTTAAGCTGTTACATGATAGGTGCAGTACACTAAAAGATCATCATAAGTCTGTTATTTTAAAACTGCTTTCAAGTACTAAGTATTTGCAGTAAGGTCTTAATATAAAACAGCATTCTTTCCAGTTTACTAATGATAAGTAAATAACATATCTGATTCTTGCCTGTTATTTCAATCAAGCAGTTTTACATTCTGGAAAGTAAAAATACTGACTTACAAAAGTTAAAATGCAAGCTAAATCCTGACTTACAAAAGTTAAAATGCAAGCTAAATCCATATCAACATACACAAAGAAAGGTTTATATTTGTATGATTTTAAAATCTTCTTTCTAAACTCTACTGTGTACTATACCTTTTCAAGATTTCAAACTTCTGAAAATATCATTTTAGTACGATAATCATTTCTATATATTTATTATTGATCAATCTCATTCTAATAAGTTTTTTCATATTTCACTCTTCCATCTAACCAGGATTTAAAATGAACAAAATAATCACTTTATTTTAATCAAATAAACTAAAGAGACTTGTTATCTGAATGCTGCATGTCACCGTAAAGCAGAATTCTGCTTTTACTTCAGAATCCATATTCCTAATTTAAATATACAGTTAGGTAAGTTGTAACCCTTTACATATATGCTACTATGTAGATAAGATCATCTCTAAAGTTCTACTATGGCTCTTCAAAATCAAAAGTAACTATTTTAATGCCAAAGCATCCAAAAACACTAACAAGTAATGATTTTGTCTACTGTAATATTAAAAGTTCAAATACAATGAATTCTACCACTATCTCTCTGTACAGTCAGCCGATAATCACACAGAAATAAATGCAAAATTACCTCGAGATGAGCCTAGCCTGGAAAGTGATGAACGACGAAAAGAAGGGTAACCAAAATAGCTAATGTCTTCAGAAAACATGGCATCTGCATCAATAATGACACTTGGGTGGGCAGAATGAATGTCAGCATCAAGAAGAGACATAAGATCCTCTATAAACAGAAACAAATATAGATGAAGCAGATATAGAGAAAAAAATCTGCAGACCACTGAAAAATCCCTGAAAATTAAAACATTAAAACCAGGGACTGACTACTGACATAACCTGAGAAGAAAAGCAGTAACTACCTAGGAAATAAAGTTAACGTTATTAACACAGATTTTAAGGAACATCAATTGCATGATTGTTGCTTGGGCTAACTACTAAATTACCACAAGAAAAAAAGATCACTATTGAAGATCCTTGTGACATCACAGAAAGTCAAAATCTAAATGCAGTTCAATTATTCCATATTCAGTAATAAGGGCATCAAAATACAACATTCCATAGTCATCTGTCAGCCAGTGATAAAGACATGCACATACATCCTTGTCTTTATAGGACCAAACACAAGTCCACTGAGCAAAAACATTTTCCCTTAAAGAGAATTTTACCATCAAATCAAACACTACAGTGAGAAATATCTACCACCTTGGAAAGAACAGTCAGTAAATCTATTGCACTTTAAAATTCCATTCCCCAGTCAAAAAATAATCTCCCCCTTCAGAGATGAGAAAACCATGATGGTGATCCACCAACCTCCAGGCAAGTAAGATTCACTGGCTGTATCATCCCCATCATCTCCATCTTCATCATCCCGGCTAAGTAAATTATTTACAGCAAGGTTTACATCAAGATTTGTTCGCTGAAGTTCTCGAATAATGACACTTCTGGATTTGCCTTGTAAAACGACTTGGGCCTGAAATAAAAAATAAAGAAGAGTGCTATGCTAATTATCTTTCTCATAACTTCTTTATTAAAATCAGCTTTCTAGGATCAATACAGAAAACCAGTATTTCACAATTCATGATATAAATCATGACTACAGCCCGCTATATTTAGTTAAACCTCACCCTGTCCTGCTATCTTACGTTAAGTGTCCTACAAGATCCATACCTGTGAAATCAGCTCCTCTGGAATCACAGATGCTGGAATAACTGGCTGGGGTTGACTGCCCAAAAGCCCAGACCCTCGATCCCGTCCCGTCCGAATTACTCGAGTCTGCCGGCGAGAATCTCGAGCTCCAGCTGACGACCTACCAGAGGATCCTCCTCCACTTCCACCCACTCCAGAACTCCAGCGACTTCTAAATATTGGAGAATTTAAAGAAACAGCATTTTAAACAATCATTCAGAAAGATCGCTTTGGGTCTCATTTTCATTATCTTAGAATATGATAAAGCTATTTTTCTAATTGACATAATATGCTATAGTAGTATTTTGACAGAACAATCGAACTGAACTTCAAAATAACACTTGCAATTTTTTAAAATGCTGAAGTATAAACTCACTTTTTAGAAAGATATATACCACCCTTTTGCATCTTTTAAAACAATTTTTAAAAGAACCACATACCAAGCATTTCTAGTCACAGCTCTAAAGTGAGTTACAGCATACATCTCACCTTTGCGTGAAAGACCTATCAGACATAACTACTAACAGTCTGCAGCACAAAAAGTAAAATTCAGAGTTTAAACTTTAAAGACACAAATAAATGGAAAGACACCCGTGCCCATGGGTTGGAAGATTTAATATTGTTAAGATGTCCATCCTGCTCAAAGCAATCTACAGAGTCATCAAAATCCCAATGGATTTTGTCCCTCAAAGGACATAATCAACAGAGTAAGGAAGCAACCTATAGAATGGAAGAAAATATTTGCAAATCATGTATCTAATGAGAGGTTAGTATCCAGACTATATAAAGAGCTCCAACACTCAACAACAAAAAAAATCAAATAACCTGATTAAAAAATGGGAAACAATGCAAACAGACATTTCTCCAAAGATAATACACAAATGGCCAAGTAAGCATATGAAAAGATGGTCAACATCACTAATCATGAGAGAAATGCAAATCAAAACCACAATCACCTATCACCTCACACACATCAGAATGGCTACCATGAAAAAAAAAAAGAGAAAATTACAAGTGTTGACAAGGATGTATAGAAACTGTAACCCTAGTGCACTGTAGGTGGGACTGTAAAATAGTGCAGTGCTATGAAAAACAGTATGAAGTTTCCTAAAAAATTAAAAATAGAACCACAATATATGACTCAGCAGTTATAATTCTAGGTATATATCCAAAAGAATTGAAAACAGAGTCTCGAAGAGATATTTGCATACCCATGTTCATAGCAGCACTATGCGTTAAGAGCTGTGTGGTATAACGTTGACTGTTCTCAATTAATGTCTCGATTTGATCGCTATCAACTTCAACTGGTCTACTCAACCGTGGAGCATCATCATCCAGAGAGAAATCTCCAGCACGGAACTTCGCAAACCACTTTTGACAAGTTCGATCAGTCACAGCACCTTCCCCATACACTGCACAATATTTTTTGGCGTTTCAGTTGTGTTTTTACCTTTCTTGAAATAATAAAGCATAATATACCAAAATTGTTGTTTTTCTTCCATCTTCAACATTAAAATGGCTACACAAAAATTCACCAATTTTGATGTTTTTTAAATGCACGCTGATATGACAGCTGTCACAATACAATCTAACAAAATTGTTTCAAATGAAGTTAAAGACAACTAAGCGCCACTAGAGCCATCTACGGGAAAACCGAACGAACCTTTTGGCCAACCCAGTACAACACACATGAACCCTGAAGACATTATGCTAAGTGAAATAAGCCAATCACAAGAAGACAAATACTGTATGATTACAAACATAAAAGGTACCTAACGTAGTCAAACTCATAGAAACAGAAAGTAGAATGGTGGCTGTCAGATGGTAGGGAGAGGGGTAAAGGAAGTTGTTTACTGGATATAAAGTTTCAGTTTTACAAGTTGAAAAAGTTATAATAGAGATTTCTTTCACAACAATATAAATATACTTAATACTACTGAGATGTGCAGTTATAACCGTAAAGATAGTAAATTTTATGTTATGTGTTTTTAAACACGATTTAAAAAATATAAAGTCATGTGTTATCAAAGAAAGCAGTATTCTAGAAAACAGACAAGTTTTCAACTTATATGCTTTGAGACAATTATGCAACAGAAAATAATACAGGATCAATGAAACATACAAACAGATATTCAAATCAAACATTGAATCAGCACTTCTACTTCATGGTTTCCTGTAAGTTGTCAAAATTAAGTGAGGTGGAACCACTCTTTTGGAAGTTTTTAACAGTCAAAAGCTAAATATATTATTTCAACTTGAAAACAGGAGGAACCACACTAAAGAGTCTTAAAAAGATATAATTAGGGGGCTTCCCTGGTGGCACGGTGGTTGAGAATCTGCCTGCTAATGCAGGGGACACGGGTTAGGGGGCTTCCCTGGTGGCGCAGTGGTTGAGAATCTGCCTGCTAATGCAGGGGACACGGGTTAGGGGGCTTCCCTGGTGGCGCAGTGGTTGAGAATCTGCCTGCTGATGCAGGGGACACGGGTTCGAGCCCTGGTCTGGGAAGATCCCACATGCTGCGGAGCAACTAGACCCGTGAGCCACAACTACTGAGCCTGTGCGTCTGGAGCCTGTGCTCCGCAACAAGAGAGGCCGCGACAGTGAGAGGCCCGCGCACCGCGATGAAGAGTGGCCCCCGCTTGCCACAACTAGAGAAAGCCCTCGCACAGAAACGAAGACCTAACACAGCAAAAATAAATAAATTAATAAACTCCTACCCCCAACATTAAAAAAATAGATATAATTAGGGTAACTATATGTCCCAGTTTGCCTAATGCCAGAGTAAGCCTACTGTCTGAGCCTATTACTAATTTCACTCCAAAACGCCCGTTTGGACATTATATGGCCAAAATAAATATAAGTAATGACTCAAAATTTCTACCAAAAAATGCATATGATTTTCCCCCTAGGCAAATAATACTGGAAACCTGATCAGATATACTATCCAAGTACACATCTATTCCTGGCAGACCTTACAGGTATCACAAACTCAAATCTCCATGAGAGGTAGATAGGTTACTTATTTCTAAGTAAAGTCAAGATGACAGGGAAGAGTGGAGAATACCTGCGTATCCAGAACATTCAAATTCTTTCCTTTAAGCCATTTGCAATCGCTGCTACACAAACCCTCACCTGAGGTTAGTTGAAAGACAAAGGTCAAAATATCTCTGGTTTGCCCATTCATTAATCTGACCGTTACCATGGAGAATACCACGTTTTCCCACTCGCACCTGCAGTGCAGGATTTCTTCTATCAGAATCCAAACAATCTACCAGCCGACCACCAGCCTCAACTGCTCCTGAACATTCCTCTAACCAGCTTGCTATCCAGAGAAAGAGCAATGTGTTAGACTAAGTATACATTAATAGAGGTTTATTATTGGTCACAAAAGACAGTACTGGAATCCCCTTTTTATCTATAATTACAGTGAGTTATATAATTTTCAATACTAAACTCAAAAATAATGGAAAAACCAGTTTCTTCTATCCATACTTTGCTCATCAAATTAATCCTACAATTTGACCCCATCATATAATACTCAAGGTACACAAAGTGACTCCAGTCAACTGAGAAAATCACACTGAGTATGGAATTAATCCACAGCTTGCAACCTTAAAGCCCATGGGTCAAGTCTGGTCCATATACTTGATTGGTTGGTTAAAAAAAAGTACAGCATCAAAAACAAGAAAAGTCTGAGAAACTGTCACAGTCAAGAGGAGCCTAAGGAAAAATGATGACTAATTGTATTGCGGTATCCTGGATGAGATCCTGGAACAGAAAAAGGACCTTAAGGAAAAAATAAGGGAATGTGAACAACCTACAGCCTTCAATTGATGATAACGTATCAATATACATTAATTTTTAAAAATGTACCATTCTAATTTTACATGTTAATAGTGAAAACTGGACGTGGAGTGTACAAGAATTGTCAGTACTATCTTTGTAACTTTTCTGTAATCTAAAGCTGTTCAAAAATACAAAGTTTGGGGCTTCCCTGGTGGCACAGTGGATGAGAGTCCGCCTGCCGATGCAGGGGACACGGGTTCGTGCCCCGGTCCGGGAAGATCGCACATGCCGCAGAGCGGCTAGGCCCATGAGCCATGGCCGCTGAGCCTGCGCATCCGGAGCCTGTGCTCCGCAACGGTAGAGGCCACAGCAGTGAGAGGCCCACGTACCGCAAAAAAAAAAAAAAAAAAAAAATACAGTTTGTTTTAAAGAATATACACATGTATAGAGACACACATACACACACTAGAGATTGGTATGTGTGTGCCTATGTATTTATTTCCATGGAAATATTAATTCGTTCCACCATTTAAGTCAGGAGATTTCACATAAAAATCCAGATTTGTAGCTTTTCTTAAGATAAAAGGGGAGGGGGATAATGCAAGTTTGCATTTGGCAACAATGGCCCTGCTGTATTGTATTTCTCCTATTGTAACATCAGCTGATCAGTTGCCTCCTTTAAAAATGGGGCATCCACTTACTTTGTCGAAGGCCCTACAACCTACTATCTTACCACCTTTTTTGACTGGGGCCAGCTTCAGCTGTTTACAATTACAATGGCCTGCTTGGCTTTTACCTTTCAAATCCTGTACTATTAGCTCAAATTAAACTCCAAAGGAAATATGGTAGCTCAAACCAATGAAAAGCAGCTTATACCTATCATCTATTATGCCCAATGATAACAAACGAAATAAAGAGACTTTTGATACTAGTATTTCCATTTTAAACATCGTATTAAACATAAACTCTTTTTTTAAAAATATTTATTTATTTATTTTTGGCTATGTTGGGTTTTCGTTGCTGCGCGCAGGCTTTCTCTAGTTGGGGCGAGTGGGGGCTACTCTTCCTTGTGGTGCGCGGGCTTCTCATCGTGGTGGCTTCTCTTGTTGCGGAGCATGGGCTCCAGGCACGTGGGCTTCAGTAGTTGTGGCACTGAATCATTAAATCACTCACTTCAGTAGTACAGCTTAGTTGCTCCGCGGCATGTGGGATCTTCCCAGACCAGGGATCGAACCCGTGTCCCCTGCACTGGCAAGCGGATTCTTAACCACTGCGCCACCAGGGAAGTCCAACACAAATTCTTTTTTTCTCCAAATAAAGTTGGTGTTCTTGCCCTTAACGTGATCTGAAGTAAGTTTAACAAAAATATCCAGGAGAGGGCTTCCCTGGTGGCGCAGTGGTTGAGTCATCCCAAAATCTTTCAAAGGCAGCTCTCAAATACAGAGACCACTCACTCCCTAATTCACAACACTTCTCTGAACCCAAAGGGAGCAAGTCAGGACTCCGAAGGTAAGGGGTTGGGGACCAAGGTCTTGGGGATAGTCTCTTTCACATACGACTGCATTTGGTAAATGTGCAGATAAAAATCCCCTCTGGGGACTCAAGATCTGTCTGTTCTAGATTCTCTATTACACATAGTAAATTGCAAGCTTCTTTAAAAGTTTATTGTAATCAATACAAATGGGGGAAAAAACTATACAACTCAAGAAAAAAAATTTTTTATGAAGGATAATATTTTATTTTTTGTTTGTTTTGTTTTGTTTTTTTGCGGTATGCGGGCCTCTCACTGCTGTGGCCTCTCCCGTTGAGGAGCACAGGCTCCGGATGCGCAGACTCAGCGGCCATGGCTCACGGGCCTAGCCGCTCCGCGGCATGTGGGATCTTCCCGGACCGGGGCATGAACCCGCGTCCCCTGCATCGGCAGGCTGCACCTCCAGGGAAGCCCGAAGGATAGTACTTTTGACTCAAAAGTTTCTTAATTTACAGAATAACGGTCACAATTTCACCATCAACAAACAGAAAAATTTCAGAGAGGCCAAGAGAAACAATCAGCCTTTAATAAGTGCTTACATTTTGTGGACATCTGCAAGACCAAATAAAGGTAAACATATGGCTTAGCCAGTGGGACACTGTGACATTTTTCAAAATTGCAATTCAGAAACCCAATGCTAAAGAAAGCTTACACAGAGTCCGCTGTAGGGAGTTGGGGGAGGGGGGAGGGGGGAGGGAGACAGAAATACATGATTCAAACAGGAGTGCAAGCCAGGGTGAGTAAGGGGGACTCAAATTTTAATGATTCTCTCTGTACTTTAAAGTCTTAAAATTAGCCCCAACCTTCTTTGGAGTAGGTCTACTGAAGTTTTATTCAAGTTCAAATGTACTACTTTATTATTATATTTGTTGCATATGTTATTAGCAAAGTCATAAAATTCCACTACTCTCTTTCAATCATTCTGTCATGCAGTCTATTATAATTGGTTATATCCAAGTTTTATTTATAAAGAGAAGAGGATTTAAATCTAGGACAATTTGAGCGACATAAACAGCAATGGATTATAAACCATAAAATAAAACAAATATACGAGACCATAATGATATAAATAACTCAACAGAAACAGACATTAAGTGGGCAAGGAGGTAAAGTTCTTCCTTACAGTCGAATTTCAGTTAATGAGTACAAAAGAAATAATGAAAAAAGTTTTAAAAAAATCACTACTTGGGGAGTTCCCTGGTGGTCCAGCAGTTAGGATTCGGTGCTTTCACTGCCATGGCCTGGGTTCAATCCCTGGTCAGGGAACTGAGACCCCACAAGCCACGCAGCATGGCCAAAAACAAAACCAAAAAATCACTACTTGGCCAACACCACAGTAACAACTAAAGCAAAAAAATCATCAATGGATGGTAAAATTAATGAGCAAAAGTATGATGGAAAATAGGATATTTACATAGTCATGAAGTATCTCTCCACAAAATAGATACGAATTACAAAGGGGAAAACAGTAACTTTATAGTTGAGAAGCCCAGCAAACACCACCTTAACTGAGTGATCAGAGGTATAACCATCACCAGTGATGAGACATGTCAGTATCATGTGCCTCCTGATATGATGCACTGAGAAGGGCACATCATCACTTCTGTGGTATTCCTGCCAGGAATGCATCACCTGCAATACCAATCAAAATCCCAGCAAGTTTTTTTGTGGGTATAGGGAGAGGCAAAAGACCTAGAATAGCCAACACAATACTGAAGAAGACCAAAGTTCTTTTGACTAACTGACACTACCCAACTTCAAGACTTACTGTAAAGCGACAGTAATCAAGACAGCGTGCTATTGGAGAAAAAAAAAATGGACAAATAGATCAGCGGAATAGTAAAAAGAGTCCAGAAATAGACCCCTATAGAGTCAACTGATCTTTGACAAAGGAGCAAAGGCAATACAAAGAAGCAAAGATGGCTGATTCAACAAATGGTGCTGGAACAACTGGACATCCACATGGAAAAAAGACACAGACCTTCACAAAAATTAACTGAAAACTGATCACCAACCTAAATGTAAAATGCAAAACTATGAAACTCCTAGAAGATAACACAGAAGAAAATCTGGATGACCTTGGGTTTGGCAATGACTTTTTAGATATGATACCAAAGGCACAATGAAAGAAATAACTGATAAGCTGGACTTCATTAAAATGAAAAACTTTGGCTCTGTAAAAGACACTGTCAAGATAATGAAAAGACAAGCCACAGACTGGGAGAAAATATCTGCGAGAGACATATCTGATAAAGAAGGTTTATCCAAAATATACAAACAACCTGATGGAAAAATGGGCCAAAGACCTTAAAAGACACCTCACCAGAAAAGATCTACAGCTGGTAAATAAGCATATAAAAAGATACTTCATGTCATATGTCATCAGGCAAATGCAAATTTTAAAAAAAAGATACCACTACACACCTATTACAATGACCAAAATCCAGAACAATGACAACACCAAAGGGTGGTAAGGATATGGGGCAACAACAACTCTCACTCACTGCTGGTGGGAATGCAAAACGGTACAGCCACTTTAGAAAACAGTTTAGCAGTGTCTTACAAAACTAAACATATTCTTACCATATGATCCAGCAATCGTGTTCCTTGGTATTTAACCCAAAGGAGTTGAAAACTTACATCCACACAAAAACCAGGACACAGCTTTATTCATAATTGCCAAAACTTGGAAGCAACCAAGATGTCCTTCAGCAGGTGAATGTGTAAATAAACTGTGGTACATCTACACAATGAAATATTATTCAGCACTAAAAAGAAATGAGTTATCAAGCCATGAAAAGACATGGAGGAACCTTAAATGCATACTATTGTACTAAGTGAAAGAAGTCAAGCTGGAAAGGCTACGTACTGTATGAATCCAACTATATGACATTCTGGAAAAGACAAAACTAAGAAGATGGTAAAAAGATCAGTGGATTTTTAGGACAGTGAAACTACTTGATATGATACTATAATGTAAGATGCATGTCATTATAAACTTATCCAAACCCACAGAACATACAACACCTAGAGTGAACTTTAATGTAAAGTATGGACTGTGGGTGATGATGTGTCAATGTAGGTTCATCAATTGTAACAAATGGACCACTCTGGTGGGGGGGGGGTATTGATAACAAGGGAGGCTGTACATGTGTGGGGACAGGGAGCATATGTAATATCCCTGAACCACCTTCTCGTTTTTGCTGTGAACCTGAAAACTGCTCTTAAAAAATAAAGACTTTAAAAAAAAATGCATCACCTGGGTTTAATCGCGAGGAAATAATAGACAAATTCAAACATTCCACAGAATAACCAGTCAGTTTTCAAACACATCAGGGTCTAGAAAGATAAAGATTGAGAAAATGTCCCAGATTGGAGGAAACTACAGAAGCATGACAATAAATGCAACATGGGATCCTGGATTGAATCCTGGAGCAGAGAAATGGTACGCATGGGACAGGTGGTAAAATCTTTATAAACTCTGTAGATTAAGCACTGATCAGTGTTAATTTCCTGGTTTTGATAACTGGACTATGGTTATGTAAAATGTTAAGATTTGGGGAAGTTGGGTAATATTTTGCAACTTTTTAAAGTCAGATTATTTCAGAATGAAATGTTAAATTTAAAAATAAATAAAGAATACAGGATTAGGAACAAATGCCACTACATAAATGTATAAACTAAATAAGGGATCAGCAAACTTTTCCTGTAAAGAGCAGAATAGTAAATCATTTATTTATTAGGCTTTGTAGGCTAATCAGTCTTAGTCATGACAACTCATTTCTACCATCTTTTTTTTTTTTTTTTTTTTTTGTGGTATGCGGGCCTCTCCCTGTTGTGGCCTCTCCCGTTGCGGAGCACAGGCTCCGGACGCGCAAGCTCAGCGGCCATGGCTCACAGGCCCAGCTGCTCCGCGGCATGTGGGATCTTCCCGGACCGGGGCATGAACCCGCGTCCCCTGCATCGGCAGGCGGACTCTCAACCACTGCGCCACCAGGGAAGCCCTCATTTCTACCATCTTAGCACAAAAGCAACCACAGACAGTAAATAAAACATCAAGCATGGCCGTATCTCAGTAAAAATAGGAGGCGCCGGATTTAGCCTGTAGGCTATAATTTGACAACCCCTCAACTAAAAAAAGAACTAAATTTTAGTCTCTAAACAGGTAAAATTTCACATAGTATGATACATAACTTATTCTTTCTTAAATAAATATAAACAAACTTTTTGCAGATTTATCAAATAAAATGAAAATTCCATTTATTACATACTATTTTCAGAATTCTTTATCATACACTGTTGTTATGTTATGTGTGTGCATAGAACCATTAAAAGGAGATACCTAACATTTTATTAAAAACCAGAGCTATGTTTCCTATGAACAGTTCTAGCACAGAATGAGCTAAACGATGCACTCAACTAAATGACCTCCCTCTGACCTCAAATTAAATTTAGTTCGGGGGCTTCCCTGGTGGCGCAGTGGTTGAGAGTCCGCCTGCCAATGAAGGGAACACGGGTTCGTGCCCCGGTCCGGGAAGATCCCACATGCCGCGGAGCGGCTGGGCCCGCGAGCCATGGCCGCTGGGCCTGCGCGTCCGGAGCCTGTGCTCCGCAAAGGGAGAGGCCACAACAGTGAGAGGCCCGCGTAATGCAAAAAATAAATAAATAAATAAATTTAGTTCGGCATAAAAACAAAAAAGAGAAAATAAGTACCTTGGGATCTCAATTTTTAAATGTAACTTTACTTAGAAATTTAGAGTCAAAATAAAATGTTTAAAAACCATCTTCTCCTTAATTATATTTTCAAACAATTTAATTTGCTTCTAGTTATATTTCTCTGATCAGCCTTTGAACACATATGCTGACTTGACTGACTTGGCATTTATCTAACCATTAAATGAGTAATTTCAGAAAATTTGGCTATTCAAAAATCAAGGTATAAAATGAATAAAATCATCTGGCTTGGAATCTGTATATGATTCCTTTAGTTGACAGCATATCAACTTTAGATAAAATGGAAGAAGAGTTGAGTATCTAGTTTAAAAAGTAAAAATTTTACAAATAATTTTAAAAGTAAAAATAAGGTACAAGTTCCAGTTATAAAATAAATAAGTCATGGAGATATAATGTACAGCATGGTGACTAGTTAGTAACACTGTACTGCATATTTGAAAGTTGATAAGAGAGTAGATCTTAAAAGTCCTCATCACAAGAAAAAAAATTTGTAACTATATATGGTGATGGATGTTAACTAAATTTCTTGTGGGGATCATTTCATAATACATTTGACCCTTGAACAACACAGACTGAACTGTGTGGATCCACTTATATTTGAATTTTTTTCAATAAATATATTGGAAAAATTTTTGGAGCTCTGCAGTGATTTGAAAAAGCTCACAGATGAATCATGTAGCCTGCAAATATCAAAAAAAATTAAGAAAAAGTTAGGTAGGTCATGAATGCATAAAATATTTGTAGATACTAGCCTATGCTTACATAGGCATAAGGTGAGTGATATTTAATATAAAATTAATAATGTGTTAGTTTTCTTACTGTTTTACCCCTTTGCTTTCATAGAATTACATTACCATACATAATGCTTCTCTCTCTCTTAGTTGGAGAAACTGCATATCAGCCTATCATCACAGGTAAGCGTTTTTTTTAAAATGTAACAATGTTTCTAATACTGTATGATGAATATGACTGTCATACTATATGCCATAAAATTTTTATACCAATTCATTCATTAGTATATAGGTTAGGCTACTATGAGGTAATCATACTGCTGCTGCTTTGCTATTAATTCATGAATCACTATACCTGTAAATAAATACGAATTTTTCACATTATCTTTCTTTTTGATGTCTAGTGTTAGTAATACATATAACATCTAGAGTTTTGCATCATATAGGACAATACTGTCATAGGTAATGACAGACAATTCATCTTATAAACAGATGATGTAAACTTACGGTATCAATAAGTACAGTACTGTTAATATATTTTCTCTTCAGGATTTTCTTAATAACATCTTGTTTTCTCTAGCTTACTTTATTCTAAGAATACAGTACATAATACATATAACAGACAAAATATGTATTAATCACCTGTTTACATTAATGGTAAGGCTTCCAGTCAACAGGAGGCTATTAGTAGTTAAGTTTTGAGGGAGTCAAAAGTTCCAAGTGGGTGTTTGACTGTGCAGGGGGTCAGCGCCCCTAACCCCTAGATTGCTCAAGGGCCACACATATATACAAATACTGAATCATTATGTTGTACACTTGAAACTAATATAATGTTATGTGTCAAGTATACCACTATAATGTTTTTAAAGTAAAAACTTCATTAAAGGCTGTGAAGTTCAGTTACATAATCGTTTTAAGCCTCACTAAATTAATTCAGAAAGAACTACCGTATTTGGACACTAGAAAGAAAGAAAGGTTAGATTTTTTTTTACCCAAGAATTAGTCACAAATAAGACCAAAGATAGTATCACTGAACATTTTTAAATAACATAAATGCATGCAGCCATTGTACATTTTTAGAAGGACAAAAACCTAGCTTACCTGTGATGAGCGCATGCAGGTTTCTTTTATCATGGTGGCTCACCACGAGCAACAGGAGCCCTGCTCAGAGCTCAGGAGTGCCCTCACCCCATCGCCGGGTAACACTGAAACGAGCACTCACAGAGCAGTAACCCAGACCAGCGGATGCCACTTTCTGACCACAACTTACCCCAGGGTGTTGCCTGCCAGCCTGCCCAGAGTCTCGGAACCTGAGAGAAACCACGGGGAGTCGCTTGTCCTACCAGGCCTCGATGTCCTCCCTGCCCCCGAATTGCTATTCAACTTTGACCTGGGAAAAAAACAAAAGGCAGAAAATCACAGAACAGTCCCCAAATCCCTAGGAACAAGCCTGGAATTCCAGGCCTCACTACTCTGGGACTTACTGTGGTAAACTATCAGCCTAACAATTCTCTGATTACTGTTACTGAAATGGATACTTCAGATCAAAGAGCAAACCTAACAATTTCTAGCCTCATAACAATCCAGTTCCTGTTTGAAATTGTTTTCACGGTTTAACAGCAAATGAATTGTTCCGTAGAATTTAAAAGTAATCATATTTTCCTTAGAAGCAGTCAACTGAAAGTCATCATACATTATCTAGCAACCTTTTTTATATGACGTCACTTATAAAGGCCAAAATTTTAAAGACTCCGTCATTTTCAAATTGAGCTACTTGATTTGGGAATATTAAAAGGGAAAAAACATGATCCGAAAAGTCAGTTCACTCAAAGAGCAGATCTGTCTTGGGCCCTACCACATACACATCATTCCTATTTCTGTTGAGTGATCACTGACTCCTCTGCTACTTTTAATGCAAATATTTTAGCTATAAATCACTGCTCGCATAAAAATTAAAATCAAACTACAAAGTAACCATTTCACTCTATTTTAAACATCTCCTTTTCTACAATGCTTTTTTTTCCCCAATTTGAGGGTTCCCAAAATCAAAACACAGGTGTAATATAATACCTTTAAGAGCTAAATATTTATTAAATGGAAAGGACATAATGTCTTACCCATCATTATTGTCAGGTTTACCCAATTCCAATCGGTCTGGCTGTACTGAAAAACCAATCCTGCAAACTCTACCATCCTAGAAGCAAAGAAAATAGAAGAAACTTCCATAGTAAAAATGTGTATTAAAACTTGAATTTATTCAATGAACAAATTATGTACCTATCACTGTCAATTCAGAAGGCAACAAATAAGCTCCCTTCTAGAAGGCACTCACACCTGAGCTGGGGAAGTATGGTTTGTATACATTATCATAAAACCAGTAAAAATAATTTAAAATATCTCCATCTAACAGAATTCAGAGTAAGGAAATGACTAGATATCAGGAACTTCTCCATTCTCTTACTAACTAGTTTCAACCTCTAGTAAATCATTTAAGCCTTCTCTGGGTCAGAGGATTTATACAATAAGGAAATGGAACTGGGTGGTCTCTGGAAGAACTACTGCAAGAAACTGCTGTTTTCCACGGTTGAAAAGGAAGACACATGATGATGCACAGCTGTATTTTAACATCCATTTTCATTTCTCTACCGTCAACGGTTTACCTCAAGAAGAAAGGCAGCATGATTTGGGCCCACCACACACTGTTTAATGGTAGCCTGTTCCAACACATTCAAAGGGGGATGGCTGGGAAATAAAGAAAAGTATGCAAACAAAATTATTTTCCAAATGGCAAATGCATCCTAGGGTTTTTTAGAAAATCCAATTAACAAAAGAAAAAAATTGCTAGTAAAGCCTGTTTTAAAAAACTAATATTTACATATTTTAAAGCAATAATTGAAAAAAGTTATTATATCTACATAGTCATTATAGCTCTTTGGTATGGCAGAGTTTTTAAAAATCAGTATGAACACAAACTATAATTCAAATGAACACAACCCATAAAACTTTGATAGTTAGATAAAAATTTTCTTAATAGCTGCTGCCTAAATATGAGTACTTTTCCCTAATTAAAACAAAATCATTCTTTTCAGGAAATGTAAAATATCTTAAATCTCTTACCTGTTTAAATTATATTTGTTCAGTTTCTCTGAAACTTCCCGTAACCTTTAAAAACAAAACAAACATGAATAAACCACATGTACAAAGCCTTTGTAAACAAAACAGTTCTGATTTGGTGATCTCTAACAGTAGCATACAAAAATTTTACTAAGCAAGAATGTTTTTTATATTATCTTTGATTTCTGTCCCAAAAAAGATCACAAGTCAACCCTGCAGTTGCCTTCCCTTACCACCTCATTTGCAACTTCAGTCATCATCGTCTTAGTATTTTACAGATGAGGAAACTGCAGCTTCTAGAGTTTATTTAAAAAACCAGCAGTAGAACTGGTACTTGAACCAACGCCCAATGGAAAGCCAGTTTTTAAACACCATACTACATATGCCAAGAGACTCTTGAATGTACACGTACATGATGAAATGAAAATATTTGGGAAGCACATATCTATTAAGAATTTACTATAAAGAGGCAGAAACAATGCAAAACCCAAATTGATTTAAGGTGAGAATAGTCTCAAAAGTTCTTGTAGGACCTTGTGACACATAATTGTACAAATTAAAACCTTAGTGGGGCTTCCCTGGTGGCGCAGTGGTTGCGCGTCCGCCTGCCGATGCAGGGGAACCGGGTTCGCGCCCCGGTCTGGGAGGATCCCACATGCCGCGGAGCGGCTGGGCCCGTGAGCCATGGCCGCTGGGCCTGCGCGTCCGGAGCCTGTGCTCCGCAACGGGAGAGGCCATAACAGAGGGAGGCCCGCATACCACAAAAAAATAAAAAAATAAAAAAAACCTTAGTGCCCGTATCTATAAAATAGGATAACACCTCACATTTTTAAGAGTATTGAATATGCTTAGAAAAATCTCAACGCGCTAACAGAAAGATATTAACTCATGTTATGTATTACGATTTTGCTGTTTCTCTCAAAGAAAGTCTTGAATTAATATAAAATACTGTAATACTCATTTAAATTGGGCACTCTTGTCAACCTAAGGAAGCCATTTTATTTTTTTATTTTTTATTTTTTTTGTGGTACGCGGGCCTCTCACTGTTGTGGCCTCTCCCGTTGCGGAGCACAGGCTCCGGACGCGCAGGCCCAGCAGCCATGGCTCACGGGCCCAGCCGCTCCGCGGCATGTGGGATCTTCCCGGACCGGGGCACGAACCCGTGTCCCCTGCATTGGCAGGCGGATTCTCAACCACTGCGCCACCAGGGAAGCCCAGGAAGCCATTTTATAACACAAAGATGTATTCAAATGTAGAGATTTTAAGAGTTCAATTCTATTAAATTACCAAAACAAATGCCTTTGAAAACTTTTCCAGAAATTATTCTCTTAAAAATAAACTGAGCATTTTAGGAACAACAGGGAAAAAAATTAGAACAGTAAATCAACAGGAAATTCTGTAAGTTTTGCTTTCTAGAGAGTGACAAAAATATATGAAATCAAATTTCAATCATTCGTCCTAACAGATGAAAGTGGTATACATACTCAAAATTAATCATGTCTTAAAGCCAGTTTAGGATTTAAAAGCTACCACCAATCATATAACATATGGCCAAATAATCTAATTATTTTGATAAAGAGATTCTAATAGGAGCCAGTTGTCCTTCAATTTTACTTTATCCAGTAAAGTTCTAACCTCTGTTCAATGATGAGTAGTATCTTTCAAACACTAAAATATGTAAAGCAAATGTCCAACACTAAACCATATTTCTAAGCAAAAATAACTTTCAAATGATGCCATACTTAATTTGTCTACCAAGAAGTAAATACTCACTAGTGATTTTATTCTCACTCCCAAAGAATCACATCAGATCATGTGTGACTTGGCCCTCAATAAAATACATTTTCATTTTTCTAGCCTTTCATTAACAAAAACGTGTCTTCTTCAGTCCTGTAAAGTCAAGCTTTTTGACCAAATCCCAGTTTGCTCATTTATAAGGCACATATCTGTGTTTCAAGGCAAGATAAAACACCGTAAGAATAATGCACTGTGGAACTCATGAGCTCTGAGAGAAGGCTGACTAGAAAATGGGGAGAAGAAAATAGACTAGGAGGCTCCAACCTGAGAGGCTCCGTTCTGGGCAATAGCAACAGCCCTGAGAAGACCTGGGGCATAGGCAGGAATTCTCATCCTCCTCAGCCCACACTGACTATGAGTAATTTATAAAACTCTTCACCAGACTACAGACTAGAGCCAGACTGTGAGAAAAGACTAAGAAAGGTTTTATTTTCCAAAAGCCATAATAGTGACACTTTTGAAAGATAACTTGTTCACCAGCATACAACTAAACCCATTCATTTCCATTCCTTTTTTCTTAGCCCAAAACTGTCTCTAGCGTTTTCACAAAGAATACGGGGTGGGGGGGGGCAGACACAAAACTTGTCAAAGCCTTTTCAAAGCTGGACAATAACTGAGATTAAGAATTAAATGATGCTTTCATGGCTCCAAATATCATTCCAGGCAAATAATATCTATAAAACTAAAGTAAGGTTTGAGGATATCAAGAAGCTAGAAAATAACAAGTCAAGAACTCAAAAGCAAATTTCAGGTTAGGAAGGGGACAGAGGAAATGTTTACTGACATCAAATTTTCTAATATTAAAAATCATGGTGGGGGCTTCCCAGGTGGCGCAGTGGTTGCGCGTCCGCCTGCCGATGCAGGGGAACCGGGTTCGCGTCCCGGTCTGGGAGGATCCCACATGCCGCGGAGCGGCTGGGCCCGTGAGTCATGGCCGCTGGGCCTGCGCGTCCGGAGCCTGTGCTCCGCGATGGGAGAGGCCACAACAGTGAGAGGCCCACGTACCACCAAAAAAAAAAAAAAAAATCATGGTGGACTCTATCTGAAATGTATACCCATTTGTACTGGAAATAATACCCACTGGATAGCAAGAAATCTGGGGTTTACTCCCAGCTCATCTACTACCAACTGGGTTCATTTAAGCCCACTAGGTTTCCGGTCTCATCTACGTGAAGAAAGACTAATAGTCCTCTCTGGTTCTTTTCAGTCCTGAAATTGTTATGAATGTATGAAAAGCAAATATATCAATGGAAGATATTCATGTAACGTTTATACGGAAATAGCACTTACTGTCATATTCAATTTCATCTTACCCATCTGAAACTTTCATATACAAATTAATTTTACATGGACACTTAGAATATTTCCCCAAATATCAAATTTGTTTAATTTCTTAAATTCAATCCACAAAATTTACAGAAAATGTATCATTTTTCCAAATCTCAAGATAGTTATCATGACTAAATTGGCCCCATACACATTAGTTTACCTGGATCCCAGATAACAGTAACAAAGAAACCTTCAAGCAAAGGGGGAAAAAAAAAGGTACTAACTATAAAATAAGGAGTACTTTGTTCCCCTTTACATTATAGAGTCTTCAGCAGACATGTAAATCCCAGAACCGCAGGCCACTGATCATATTCATTTAAATTTACTGAGTTACTAAATGTCTCTACAAAAGTATTAGGCACTCATCTAATTTAAAGGATCTTCCTCCAAAAGCTTACAATGCTTCAAGTTATTAACTGTATTTCCTCTCTCAGCGATATTAACAAAAGTTTTCCGTTTTAAAAGTAAAATGTAAACCACCCTACAGCTCACCAAATTCCATTTCAGAATAAATCTTTACATGTGATTGTGAAGGAAAACAATTTTAAGAACACAGCATAACATTACAAAATAACCTAACTCAGCATTTAATCTCATTTCAGAGACAGGCAGGAAAGCCTTTGTGAGGTGGCTATAACACACAATGGACAGGTAAGCAAGTGAGCTTCTGACACTCCTTAGTACTCCTACACCAAAGATTTATTCTATATTCTGATTCAATAACCTATTTCATTCCTTCAAATTTATAGACATTTTACAGATTGAGAGGCTGGAATTTTTTTTGAGCACGAAGGAAAGGTAACAGCAAACTGATGTTAATAGAGAAATCAGTATAACAGTACTTGCTAGAGGGTAACGTATTTCATAGATGCCCTTGAAATTCCCTAAAATTTCAGTCTCATTTCCCCCAAACTTAACATTATAATTTCAAAGATTAGTCATCTTTTGATGACCCTCAATTGACAGTAGCACTTAACACAGGTTCTTCAGTTTTACAATTCCCTGCCCTAATCCTAAATCCCCTGCCATCTGTTCACACACACACACACCCCTAAAATGAAACCTGTTAGATTCCTAGCTAAATTTCTAAAAGTAAAAAGTTTAGGTATATCTGGATTCCTAAAAGGCTCCAATTATCCAGGACATAAAGATGCTCCTGACAGCCCACCTTCTACAAGATGATCCTTTTGCTATCCCTGGAACTGTAAGATCAGGCATACCCACCCACGTTTCACGTGTATCAGTACTCACTTTCATGGTAGAAAGTGGCATTATCTGCCCCCAGTACATTTCCTCCAGCAACATTATTATTATTCAGGCCCAGCTCAAATGCTACCTCCTCCATGTACCTTTCTGGTAGCTCTGATTTTCTTCCTATATAAATCTACAGCTTCTCTCTCACAAAGGACCTTTACTGTCTACTTGACATTCTACGGTCATTTGTGTTTCAATCTGAGCTAGCTTCAGACTTTAAGCAAAGAAGAGATAAAACTTACCAAGTATTTCCTCACTCTTCCACTTCTTTAGATAACAGTTCCAACAGTGAAAAATGTACAATAATACTTGTTACAATACATTTCAGAGGCAGAAAAGATTCCTGATCTTCAACTCAACAAAACTACTCCTTAGGTCTTCCACCTCAAACTGAAGTTTAGAACAAGCAAGAAAAGTGTGAATACAGATTTCCTTTAGGATAGTCGCCCATATAAATCTTATAAGCAGACTAGTTAACACAGCGAAAACATTTAATAACTCACCACTCACCAATAATCATATTAGCAAACTACCTTTAAAGTGACCTCACTCTACTCTCTAGATAACCATCCATGGAATAAAACTTTTACAGATTCATTTTGGAGTATAGGGCTTAATAATCCATACAAAGAAACAACAGCCAGTCAGTGAAAGGTTACCTACAACACTAAATCATAGACTCCTGCAGAAAATGTCTTAAAGATCGCCTCTTGTCATCCACCTCAGAGAAGGCAGGTATTGCCAAAATGCAAATGTACCCAGATTACCTTCTTGCAGAAGAAGAAATACTGTAGGAATATTTCTGGCATTTCTCCAAAAGCCAACTATCTAAAGTTTAAAACTTAAAACTGAAGAAGCAATCAAAGGGCACTTTTCTTTTCCCCTCTTGGAGCAAAGACTATGTTACTAGATAGATGGCAGAGAGAGGCGCCAAACCCACCTCCAACCACAGAACATCGTCTTTCCACTATATCGTCATGCACTTTCCTGAGTATAGGGAGTCCGTCCACAACACTGTTCTTTTATACAAACTACTGCACCGCACTATATATATTGCCCCCTCTGAAATCATTCCTAGCATGCCAACTATCCACATCATCATAAATTCAAACTATCACATGATGGTCCTGCCTGGCAGCGACTGTAATGTGAGAAAAGGATGTCCTTTGGGCAAAGTTGCAGAGGGCATTTTGAGATGGTCATTTACTTGTGCCAGGCACATTCCCACCCCCACCAGCAAACTGAAAACCTGGAGCTAGCTTATTCAATCCACTACAGTGGGCATCCCAACCCCAAATCCCTTTTCACACAGTCCTGGAGCAAGCCACCTAAGATATGCTCAAAGGCGAGGCCCCTGAGGGCGTCTTGGGCGTAAAAGGGAAGAACTCAACTGAGTCTCCTCTTCATGCTGCACTGTGGATTTGTTTATGTGTGGACGAGATAAAGGCTTTCAGCCCACCTACCCACTCTGTGTTGTGACTTAAAATATTAGCAGCTACCTTGACCCACGGGTCTGAGGATGGCTGGGAAGAGCCTGGAGGGATCAGGGTTGCCTTGGCCCAAACAAGAAGCACCAGCAGATTAGGGGTGATTCCCTTCATCTGTGTGATTATGAAACACTCTCATTGTAGGTCTGAAATTTAACTTCAAGACATTCAATTTTCAGATACATTTTTAAAAATCCATTTTGTACTGCTTCTATGTGAATTTAACCCTGATCATGGGTTCCCAACTTCAGGATTTCTCAGGAATCGGGGATGGGGGGAGGGTGGCTAACAAGAGAAGTAATATAGTTGTTTAGACAACACGCACAGAGAAGAAAAAAATCACTGCACCAAAACTCAACAAGTGATGGTTTCTAAAAGGTTGGTTACAATGGAGAATCTGAAACCCTATTAATGAACTCTTAATACTGTTAATACTAAAACCCACTGGTCTGTCTTGCACCCTGAATAAATTTACCCCCATGCATGATTCTCTTTAGATGTAAAATGGTACAGCAATGTAGCATAACATAGCATAAAGAATATGAAAAATTTAATCCTGCCTTCCTGATAGTATTAGTACCTATGAGGAACTAAATGTTTATCATTTCAATAGGGGAGGGGGAGGCAGCAGAGGCAAGGATCAGAAAGAACCTCTTTAAGATTTATATGCAAAAGCTATAGTCAATTACTAAAAGGGGTGAGGGGGGAGCCTTAAGGAGAAGTCACAAACTGCCACCCTACAGATGTACACATGATACTGAATCACATGGCATTTTAAATTTTTAAAAGATTGTTAAAGATTCTTGGCCAACATGTAAAACTGGAAAATTTCAGACAGATTTTCAGATTTCTAGCTTCTCTTGAAAAATGAGATCTAGCAACCAAGCTTATATTGCCTAGTGGTGACTAGAGGTGCCCTTACCTGCCCAGCACCTGTAGGCATTTGAGTTTGAGACCACTGATACAGAAGATTATTCCTCCCACCCTCTAAAAAAGGATATTTCCTTGGTGAAGAGTAATCTGTTCAGTTTTATAATGCAAATCTCAGCTTGTAAGTTGATCCCTAATATATCTTTGCTTAGACTTAAGTCTTAACCTCATTTCATTTCTTGAAATTTGATTTGACAATTTCTCACTCTTTTGCCCACCCAAGAAAAAATGGTGCCAGGTAGCAAACATCTGACTTTACTTTTAAAAGACCCCAAGTCACACAATGATGGCTTTTGTAGAGGAAAAAACCCATCTGTCAGCTTCCTGAATAACCAGTTATAGGTAGGACTTATACATACTTTGTGCTATGGAGACAACAAATCCCAGTTTATAAAATGTGTTCTTTTTACCCTAAATAAATAATGCAGGACATTCAGCTTCAAGATACACTCAAAACCAAAAAAAAAAAAAAAAAAAAAAAAAAGAAGTTTCTAAATAAATACTGTAAACTGAGAAAATGATACAAATTTTAAACGGGAAATTCTTTTAATTCTTCCTCCTAAAATGGTTTTCAGTTGAAACTGCTCAAAGATTTCTACAAAAAAAAAAAAAAAAAAAAGATTTCTATAAAACTAAGATGAGAAAATTCATGTTATAGAAACACTCTGCAACTATCATAGAAAAAAGACATTATACTTACAAATAATTTCTTCCCTTAACACAGAAAATATTCTGGTTAGAAATTCCTATAAAGTGCCATAAATAACATCTTTCATAATAAAATGAAAAAGAGACCAAAATCCCAAACTACTCTGCCATTTGAAAGATAAACACATCTCTGAGAAATTAAATGCTGAACACAAGAAAATGAGTCATTTTCCTTTAAAGCAAAACCAACTGTGTTATTTTCAGCTCCATTCAAAACAGGAAAAGGAAAATACACATGCCAAATGGACAAGAAATTCGGTAGGAAAAGATAAAAGATATGGCCTTTATACATTAATTCTTCTTGATAAGTTCCTAAGTATTTCTGTTTCGTCTAATTTCAATTGCTTAACAGTAAGACTATATATACGTACAAGACTCAAACTTGGTTAACTTGTGTGCTAACAGGGTGAGAAGACTTCCTTTAGTGCTCCTGTCCAAAAAGTGTAGCATCCAGCCAAAATTTCAAGAGAAAAGTCTTGGTTTTTCTTCACCCTTAGGCCATAGCCACATTCTGAATATCTGCAACATCATTCATTAAAATATCTGCCAAATGCAGATAATGTATTCACAAATTGTTACAAACCCAATTTTAACTCTACATACAAATCAAAGGTCTCAAGGGATAACTGACACACTTTGTAATATAAATACTACCATTTGGCAAGGTATTCAGTCCTTGAGATAGAACTCTAAACTGAAAATACCTGTGATGAAATCTTATTTTTCCATAAAACAAGACAATTAGGAGGTTAGGTTCCTAACCAAGGATCTTGATGCCATTAAATTCAGGAAAGCTTCTTTAAATGACAGATACTGGGATGGCTTCTTGTTGCCCTTTTAACATCGAAGATGAAAGGGCAGTTTTACTGCCTCTGAAATGGTCATTTTACATTCCTGAGCTGCCATTCCATCTGCCCTGGGAACGGGGGCAGCATGGTGGAGTGGGAAAAGAATGGGCTGTGGTGTCAGACTAACAAACCTGGGTTCAATTCCATCCCTTCCATTAATTGGCTCTGTAACCTTGGGCAAGCTTACTTTAACCTCCCAGAGTTTGGAGATAAAACCACTTGTCTGGTTTAAATGGAGATAAAACCACTTGTCTGGTAGGGCTGCTATAAGGATTAAAGGTAATTTTGTAATGTACCTTGGAAAGAGCCAAGCACTTAAACACTCAATAAATGGCAGCCATTAGCATTATTACTGAACTATATTTTTCATCTTTGGATAGCTTGCTCTATATATTGCTGCTTCAAATCTGCCAAGTTCTAGCTTGAACCGGCTGCCAAACTAAATAGGGCCCAATTTGAATCTGGAGATCTTGTAGGAACCCGAGGAACCAGAGAATGACAGCTAAGTCTGGGAATTCTTGGAACCAGAAATCCGTAGACGAGCTCTAACTCTGTGTATTTTGCACATGGGTTGTTATTTCACAAGAGTGAGAGATTCCTTCTTTTCTTGCCCCTACTACCTCCAATCTCATCTCCTCACTCTTCCTGGGCACTCTATACCCCAAATATCACTATACTGTCCCAAGTCCTTCACTAGATTATACTCACAAAGTACTCTTTTTTGGGGGGCGAGGGGGAGGGCACGCCTCACAGCTTGCTGGATCTTAGTTCCCCAAACAAGGGACTGAACCCAGGCCACAGCAGCAAAAGCACCGAATCCCAACCACTAGACCACCAGGGAGCTCCTTATTTTATTTTTTTTGTACACACCTATTCCTTCAGCCTAGAATAAACTATACCCCACTGCCATCTACACATCTATAGCTACTAGTCCCTGGAGGGTAGGCTGAAAGAACCTATTGGAAAAGTTAACTCACCTTTCACTCCAGGCTGAACTAGGCATTTCTCTGAGTCCCCTGGGGCATACTTCCTTTCCACAGTACTTACACTGTAACTACTTGTTTGATGAAATATTTGTCTCTTTCACGGCTTGACAAACTCTATGAAGGCAAGAACCGGGTTTTACTAATTTCTAAATCCCCAGCACCTAACAGATGATGGATGGGTGACTGAACAAATGAATGGGCATTCATGTCCCTGCTCTAAGTCCTACACTGCTTCAAAATGGTGGATTTGCAGCTTTTTTATTCTTTTCATGGTCATTCTAAAGATTTTTAGCTGTTCTGCTATGAGACCAATATTATGAGACTAGGTTTTTAAAAACACACCAAAGAATATTGTCCTACAAAATAACCACACGGAGGTTCTACCCCAAATCAAATGGTCCTACAATACTAAGAATAATTTTTTACTTTAACTTTTTTTAACTTTCTTTGAGAATCATCCCCAGAAAGTTTACCAGACAGACAAGGAAATCACTCGGTACTTTACAGCTGGGAATACTCTCCCAGTCCCTCCACTTAGAGGACAGTCTTGTAAGTGGACAGTCTTGTTCCTCCCTCCATCCCTCCCTCCTCCCCCTCCTCCGTGGCTTAATCTGGGTTGGTGTTAAGGAAATGTACTGAAGGGGCCAAAAGGAAGCTGGAAGCAAAGGGAAGAGAGAAAGCCAGCTCATCAGGAAGCAAAAATACAGATAAAAGTCTGTGTGCAACTCCCTTGTATAAGTGGCTGAAACTGACAACATGAGTCTAACTAGCTAAGCACCTTAAAAATGCAAACTAGAGAAAGTCTAATTACTGGACATCTATTGACAAGTAATGCAATAAAATATTCCAACATTTAATGCTGTGCCAAAATAGAAGAATTGGATATAAATAGCCATAATTAATTTTTTGTTTGGGGTTTCTTTTTTTTTTTTTTTCCGGTTGTTTAGCCAATCATCAGCATTGTAGCCATGAAAAGGCAAAGTTAGTGCCAACCAAGTTCTACCTAGATACCCAAAAGAACCCTGGGTTTTTTTTGAGTCTCAGCTCCACCATTAAAAAAGGAGCGTGACCTTGAATAGGTCATTTAACATCTCCTGCTCTCATGTTTCCACCTCTGCCAAAAATGGTGCTTACCATATCTGCTTCACAGAGTTGTTTTAAGAATTGGATAATATGTCACATGCAAAAGTAATGTGTACCATCTGAAATAACAGTTCTCTAAACCTGGCTAATCATCCACTGTCTAAGAATATTTTAAAAGACATATTACCAGACCCCACCCAAACCTACTAAATCAGAAATCTCCAAATACAACACTCCGTAATTTATATTCTGGCTAAATAAATTATGGCGCATTCAGAAAATGTCTCTGGAAGGAATAACATTTAGTCACCTATGTGGAAAGGAAGTAGGCAGCTAGGAAACAGAGCAGGGAGGGAAGCTTTTCACTGAGTGACAAAGTACACTTTTTGAATTTAAATCACATGTTATCAACTCAAAATTTAAAAAAAAAAATTCTAAGCAACCCAAAGTGATGCTGATGATCAGCTACGTTTGGAAATCACTACTCTAAAATACCACGAATACATGTAAGGACTGCTTAAACAGTCACAAGATTACTAATCCATTTAGGGAGATATTAATAACCCTACTATTTCAAGTTTTGGAAATGTTGCTTAGGATAGCCCCCTCTTAGAAATTCACAATCCACATACCTCTATTAGATTCTGATAAGTCCTAAAATAAAGAAACATGTTTACGCTTAATCCTGTGTTTTTCAAACTGAAGTGAACACTGTTTGGGAAACCCTAAACATGGAACACAAACAGGCCATTCTTTCTAGTAAGGTCTTGGGGAACCAGAGGACATTGATCTGAAATCTAAGCTCCCAGTAGTAGCCCCAAACCATGGAAGGGGCCTAGCACAGAGAAGGCCTCTCCCTCCAAAAGGTAGAGCTCAGTAGTGACAAACTACCTTTCCTCTCTTTTTTCTTTATCTAAACAAAACTGATTTCCCTATTTTCTTACTGGGATTAAAAAGATAAACAGCATAAACAAACAATCTTACTCTGCCTAAAATTATATTGTTAACATATATCTATAGCAGACAATTTTTTTTTTTTTTTTTTTTTTTTGCAGTATGCGGGCCTCTCACTGTTGTGGCCTCTCCCGTTGTGGAGCACAGGCTCCAGACGCACAGGATCAGCGGCCATGGCTCACGGGCCTAGCTGCTCCGCGGCATGTGGGATCTTCCTGGACCAGGGCACGAACCCGTGTCCCCTGCATCGGCAGGCGGACTCTCAACCACTGCACCACCAAGGAAGCCCCTAGCAGACAATTTTTTTAATCCAAGTAACATGGCAACAGCATATTTATTCCTTTAAGTAGAAAAATTAAAGATCTTTAACTATGATTCAAAATCATCTACTTTTAGGAGACAGCAATAGATTTCAATATTTCCCTTCTACAGTATAAGCAGACCTTCCTGGGCATCTTTATTCCCACAAAGCCAGACTAACCAAATGGGCTTTACAATCAAATTGTCCAACAACCTTGCTTATTACTTGGAGCATGATCATCAGTGCACCCAGATGGGGTCTGAAAGCTGTATCAAATAAATGGCTTCTTTGAAATCTGCACCTACTGGGGTTCTTAACACTGGGTCTCTAATTCAGAGATCCAAATCGAAGTCCAAAAAAAGGTCAAACCTACAAACCACCACAGTCAAATTTAAGGGCTTACCAGATCCCTTTTGTTGTTACCACTATGGCACACAAAAAAACACAAATGTCTCCCCTCTGGCAACACAGTAACCATAGCAAACAGTTGGCTTCCCCCACCACCAATAAATGGGATCCACCAGTAAATGTTTCCAATTCTTCACCTTACAGTAAGTACTCAACCCAATAGAAGTAGATTCAACAGGCAGTCTCTGATTTACAGATTGACATTACTGATAAAGAGGGCTCTCATCCCATCTCAATCCCCACTCTGTATCGGCCAACCACTTAAACAAAAAACAAACACACACACACACAAAACATGGTGTTTTTAGACAGCGTGTGGATAATGATGTTAGAGAGCTAAGCCTGGGAATGAATATAAAGAACATTAGCCCATGTATCTGCCAATCCTTAATTATCCCCCAGGCTGCTGGTATTTTCCCCTGGTTTGGGGTTGTTTTGGGGGGGTTTTAACCTGAAAATCACTTCCTAGTCATAGATACAATATTCTCAATATTTCAGCATCAGGCACTAACAACTTTATTGGTTTACTCCTCTCTTCATAACTAACTTCAACCTCCTGAAAAAGGAAGATGGTGGAGCAGCACTCCTGTAATCACCGCCATCTCAGATTGTCCTAGCAAACATTAGGTCAGAACAGCAATGCTTGCAAAACCCAGCCACCATCATCATAGCTACAACATAGCTATGTACAGTGTAGCTCTCCTGGTTCCCTCAAAAAAAAAAAATTGGCATCTGTAGTGTTTACAGAGCAAAACAGTTAACAAACCTAACAAAATGGAACCAGCCTACAATGAAATTACTATCAATAAATATTACCAATTCACAGTAGGACTCTAAAGTTGCTTTTTCCCAGACTAAATTCTCTATACCTCCTTTCTTCTCTTAGCACTGAGCACTCCATCAAGTTCAACGTGGGTAATTAGTGAAAAGGTCTTCCATAGTTTGGGTGGGACTGTTCCCTCCACTTTCCTTTCCATCTAAAGCTGAAAAAAGTAAAGTGAGTAAAACTAAAACAAACAGAAGGAACAAGATGTACTGATATAAGATATGTATCAGGGCTTCCCTGGTGGCGCAGTGGCTGAGAATCCGCCTGCCGATGCAGGGGACACGGGTTCGTGCCCCGATCCGGGAAGATCCCACAGGCCGCGGAGCGGCTGGGCCTGTGAGCCACAGCCGTTGGGCCTGCGCGTCCGGAGCCTGTGCTCCGCAATGGGAGAGGCCACGACAGTGAGAGGCCCGTGTACCGCCAAAAAAAAAAAAAAAAAAAAAAAAAAGATATGTATCAATTAACAAATATTGACTAAGTATTACATGCAGGTATGAAAATCAGTGGGATGGCAGGATGGAAGAATGGCTGGAGTAGAGTTGGTATACTGTGCTCACTCTGGAAAACCTCTTCCACTCTATATATACAGCCATGAAAGACAACCGTAAAAGAGAAAACCAAAAGACAAAGCTGAGATCAAATAAAAGATAAACATCTCCACAGAAGGGAAATGATGTTCAAAGTGCTCCCTAGTGGAAGACTGGGTTCATCCCGTAAGTTCGAGTTAGGCCATGGTTTTGTTAGAACACTGTGGCTGAAAAGCTTAATAGTAACCACTAAAAGAATAGAAATACAATCTATGGCTTCCAATCAAAAGAGGAGGAAAAAAGGAAGGAAATGCAGAAAACTAGGAATCTTAACAGAAGGAAAAAAAAGCAGCAAAATAAAAGATTCAGAAAATATGAAATTCAGACAGTAGAAACCTACTTATTCAAATGGTTCACTGCACATATTAAAAGTCAAATATTAACAGAGTGAAGGAAAAGGAAGTATTAAATAGGGATAAGAGAGACACCACATAACATTAAAAGGAATAATCCACCAAGAACATTTAACATGCAAGAATTTGAATGTTCCTAATACCATAACCTCAAAAATATATCTAGTAAAAACTGACCCTTTGAGAAAATGTCAACTCCAATGAGAAATCTAATACACTTCTATCAGAAACTGATAGTTCAAGCAGACAAAATATCAGTAAAGATAGAAACTTTGAAAAGGAATTATTAACAAGCTTAGTCTAACAAATAAATATATAGAAACCTGTCCCCCAACTGGGGTGTCACAGGTTTTAAGGCATAAAGCACATTCTGACTCCTAGACTTAACAGATAAATAAAATTTCCTTCAAATTATAAGAATAAACATAAGGTTGCCAACTTTTCATCTTGCCAAGATTTAGAAAAAGCAACAAACTAGAACTACCAATATTTCATTAAAAGATAAATTTTAAATTTATAAAGTAGAAAAGACAAATCTAAATAAAAAAATTTTCTCCCTAACCCATGGACTGTGAAAACTTTCTTAGAAACTGGCACCAACACAGTACTTAGTTTGATATTTCTTAACTTTTATTTGATCTCAGAAAAACAATCATAGAGTTTTTTCATTTAATATCAAGTCCTTGATATAATAGTCTCTTTGTTTTCCATGAGGAAACAAAAGACTACAAGAGGTTGATTTACCTGTAATTACTCAATTAAGAGGTGACAGAGAGAGAGGGGGAGACAAAACCTCTCCAAGCCTCTATTCTTATCAGCATATCACACTTGCCATGGGTCCAATTCAATCAACAAATACTTCCTGAATGCTCAGAGTTAAGTATTACGGGAAATAAGCTGCACTATAAAATACACTGGGGAGGGAGGAGAGATGAACGGTGGCACCACCTGAGGGGGTTTCCTACATGCTTGGGAATGCTGCCCCTATTCATGAGCCACAGCTACAGAAAACTGTGCCATCTACCCCTTAGAAAGCCTGAGGAAGAAAGAAAAGCTGATACAATGCACACATCTCAAGTAGTGTACAATCTACTTGTAAAAACAAAGGATATACACAGGAAAACAAATAAAAAATAAAACACTAAGCTAGCTGCCAAGATGAGTGCTAAAACCAAAAATTACTAAGAGAAAGCAGAATTCATTTTGGGTTGGAAGAGTCAGTGAGGGCCAGGGCTTCAGGGGAGTCAGGATTTTGAAATGGGCCTTGAAGGGTGTTGAGACTCATCATCTCAAAAAGGTGGCATCACCTCGGTGAAAACATTTATAAATATTTATCTAGTAAACAAAAAAAATGGCTCTTACACAACTAAAACAGCTAAAGTTCTCCAGAACACCTCGAGAAGCCAAGAAGATTCTAAGATTTTAAATTATTTTTCTTACATATCATCTACACAGTCGATAGTGCTAAAGCAGTCTGCTAGTCAAAATACAACTGCAAAAATAAACTATATACCGCCTTCCTGTGATCAACTATATTCAATATCCTGTAATAAACCATAATGGAAAAGAATCTGAAAAAGAACATAACGTATATAACTGAATCACTTTGCTGTACACCAAAAACTAATACAACATTCTAAATCATACTTCAGTAAAAAATTAAATTAAGTTAAATTAAATTTTAAAAATAAAAAAAGAGAAGAGACAGGACAAGAGAATACAACAGCAAGGCTGTCATCTACAAGCCAAGAAGCAGGCTTTCACCAGAAACCGACCATTATGGCACCCTGATCTCAGACTTCCAGACTCCAGAATTGTGAAAAATAAATGTAACAGTTTATGGTATTTTGTTACAGCAACCCAAGCAGACTAAAGACAACAGGTATGGAGAACCAGTGTATCCAGAATAAACAGAAATAATTTTCTTGTGTAGGACTTCTAGTTAAACATGAGTTATCTCCCTCACCCCCTACAACCCCCCTAAAACGACAAGTGAATTTTCAAGTTACAAGGACAAAGAGAAAGAGAGAAGGCTAGAGCACTCAAGCAAGAGATGCCAACAAAATTTCTGGAAGCTGGAAAGCATACAGAGCAAGTGGCAAATGACTTAGCAGACAAGAGAAAATTGAAACCTAAAGTCTACAGGGCAGGCAAAGAGGAACAGACCAACTCTTAGAAACTAGAGGCACCAGATACCTGTGAAGCCTGGGGGTGACCCCAAACAGGAAGTTTGCATAAGGAACAGTTAAGATCCCCACCCTATAGGCCTGAGGCTGCCCCTCCCAGACCCTGACTGAACTGTCCCTTACTTACAGAAATTCAACCAGAATAACAGCCTGGGGACACCTGGCCAGGTAGGTACAGTGACACTGGAAGCCATGAAAGCTGTTTGCGGAAATGAGTCCACCAGCTCCCATCCCAGAATGCTTGCAGCCACACTCTTAACTTCCAGGATTCCTTTCCTGAGAAACTGGCCCAACGGGAGAGAAAAAATCTTTGGCATAATATAAAACAAAAAGTCAAAGCGATAGACAATAAAGGGAGGAAAGACAAGTAAATCAGAGTGGCAACGGAGGTGTCAAAACATCCAACCACTAGGAGTTCCCAAAAAAAAGAAAAATGAGAAAATGGATGAGAGAAAAATGTGTAACAAAATTTCCTGGAATGATAGGAGCTTCCAGAATAAAGGCACCTACCAAGTGTTTGGGGCCCAAAATACAATGAATGAGAAAAGGACCTACTACATAAAGGCACATCAACATGAAATTTCTCAGCACCATGGACTGAGGAAAGACTCTCAAAGTGCTTTTTCATTGGAGGGGGGTGGAGGGGAGGCGGAGGGGGAAAGGTAGGTCAAGTTAAAAGGATCAGGAGTCAAAATGGCACTGAACTCCTTAAAAGAAATACTGGAAGAGGGAAACAGCCGTTGGATTTGTGGCGCCCGCTCAGATGTCTGAGGAGAAAAAGAATGAAGACAATGGGACAAGCACTTCACTAAGTAACGGAGTTTTGGTATGGTACTGGAAAATGAAGTCAGCTGCCAACACCTGCAAATGAGTAGGGAAAAGTGGTGGCTTGGCAAATGGCAGCAAAGAGTGAGCCCACGCCACAGGCTTCCTTTTTAGCCAGGCGTCAGGGCTGTGTCTCTGAGGTGGGAGAACCAACTTCAGGACACTGGTCCACAAGAGACCTCCCAGCTCCACGTAATATCAAACAGCGAAAATCTCCCAAAGATCTCCATCTAAACACCAAGACCCAGCTTCACTCAAAGACCAGCAAGCTACAGTGCTGGACACCCTATGCCCAACAACTAGCAAGACAGGAACACAGCCCCATCCATTAGCAGAGAGGCTGCCTAAAATCATAATAAGG
>NC_041228.1:34196118-34196928 GCF_002837175.3 Physeter macrocephalus | reverse complement strand
GGATGGAAAATATATTCCATGCAAATGGAAATCAGAAGAAAGCTGGAGTAGCAATTCTCATATCAGACAAAATAGACTTTAAAATAAAGACTATTACAAGAGACAAAGAAGAACACTACACAATGATCAAGGGATCGATGCATGAAGAAGATATAACATTTGTAAATATTTATGCACCCAACATAGGAGCACCTCTATACATAAGGCAAATACTAACAGCCATAAAAGGGGAAATCGACAGTAACACAACCATAGTAGGGGACTTTAACACCCCACTTTCACCAATGGACAGATCATTCAAAATGAAAATAAATAAGGAAACACAGGTTTTAGTAATACATTAAACAAGAAGGACTTAATTGATATTTATACGACATTCCATCCAAAATCAACAGAATACACATTTTTCTCAAGTGCTCATCGAACACTCTCCAGGATAGATCATACCTTGGGTCACAAATCTAGCCTTGGTAAATTTAAGAAAATTGAAATCGTATCAAGTATCTTTTCCGACCACAACGCTATGAGACTACATGTCAATTACAGGAAAAGATCTGTAAAAAATACAAACACATGGAGGCTAAACAATACACAATAACGAAGTGATCACTGAAGAAATCAAAGAGGAAATCAAAAAATACCTAGAAACAAATGACAATGGAGACACGACGACCCAAAGCCTATGGGATGCAGCAAAAGCAGTTCTAAGAGCAAAGTTTATAGCAATACAATCCTACCTTAAGAAACAGGAAACATCTCGAATAAACAACCTAACCTTGCACCTAAAGCAATTAGAGAAAGAAGAACAAA
>NC_041228.1:34194607-34195822 GCF_002837175.3 Physeter macrocephalus | reverse complement strand
ACTGAAATTGAAACTGATTAAAAATCTTCCAACAAACAAAAGCCCAGGACCAGATAGCTTCACAGGCGAATTCTATCAAACATTTAGAAAAGAGCTAACACCTCTCCTTCTCAAACTCTTCCAAAAGATAGCAGAGGGAGGAACACTCCCAAACTCATTCTATGAGGCCACCATCCCCCTCATACCAAAACCAGACAAGGACATCCCAAAGAAAGAAAACTACAGGCCAATATCACTGATGAACATAGATGCAGAAATCCTCAACAAAATACTAGCAAACAGAATCCAACAGCACATTAAAAGGATCATACACAATGATCAAGTGGGTTTTACTGCAGGAATGCAAGGACTCTTCAATATATGCAAATCAATCAACGTGATACACCATATCAACAAACTGAAGGAGAAAAACCATAATGATCATCTCAATAGATGCAGAGAAAGCTTCTAACAAAATTCAACACTCATTTATGATAAAAACCCTGCAGAAAGGAGGCATAGAGGAAACTTTCCTCAACATAATAAAGGCCATATATGACAAACCCACAGCCAACATCATCCTCGATGGTGAAAAACTGAAACCATTTCCACTAAGATCAGGAACAAGACAAGGTTGCCCACTCTCACCACTCTTATTCAACATAGTTTTGGAAGTTCTAGCCACAGCAATCAGAGAAGAAAAAGAAATAAAAGGAATCCAAATAGGAAAAGAAGAAGTAAAGCTGTCACTGTTTGCAGATGACATGATACTATACATAGAGAATCCTAAGGAGGCTACCAGGAAACTACTAGAGCTAATCAATGAATTTGGCAAAGTAGCAGGATACAAAATTAATGCACAGAAATCTCTGGCATTCTTATACACTAATGATGAAAAATCTGAGAGTGAAATTAAGAAAACACTCCCATTTACCATTGCAACAAAAAGAATAAAATATCTAGGAATAAACCTACCTAAGGAGACAAAAAACTTGTATGCAGAAAACTATAAGACACTGATGAAAGAAATTAAAGATGATACAAATAGGTGGAGAAATATACCATGTTCTTGGATTGGAAGAATCAACATTGTGAAAATGACTCTACTACCCAAAGCAATCTACAGATTCAATGCAATCCCTATCAAACTACCACTAGCATTTTTTACAGAACTAGAAAAAAAAATTTCACAATTTGTATGGAAACACAAAAGACCCCAAATAGCAAAAGCAATCT
>NC_041228.1:34159037-34193337 GCF_002837175.3 Physeter macrocephalus | reverse complement strand
CCACCTAGAGGGGTGGGATAGGGAGGGAGGGAGGGAGGGAGGGAGATGCAAGAGGGAAGAGATATGGGAACATACGTATATGTATAACTGATTCACTTTGTTGTAAAGCAGAAACTAACACACCATGGTAAAGCAATTATACTCCAATTTAAAAAAAATACTGGAAGCTATGTGACGGTGCAATGCTTGCAAAATTGTGAAGAAAAATTATTCCCAACCAGAAATTTTATACCTAGCAAATAATAATAAGGAGGTAAAGCAATTATACTCCAATTTAAAAAAAATACTGGAAGCTATGTGACGGTGCAATGCTTGCAAAATTGTGAAGAAAAATTATTCCCAACCAGAAATTTTATACCTAGCAAATAATAATAAGGACAAAAATTAAATTTGCTTTCAACTAAATTTTTAAAATGGGCACACTAAAGACAGAAAGGGATAAGCTTTTAAAAGAACTTTTAAAACCATCAAAACTAGATCCGAAATTCCTTAAAACGTCACCAAAACAGTTAACTAAGTTAGAAACAAAAACAAAAAAACTTCCACTCTCCTGCCTTTTGGGATACAGAAAGTATGTAGACTCACTTGTCCAACAGACCTCACAGCAGTGACTGTCATTTCATCTACAAAACTGAAAGAAAAGTAAACATACCATTTGTGTTTAAAACGTATACGTGCAACTTTAAACATCTTTAAATATTCTAAAGATTACTGAATGTCCACAAAGACAGACCTTGGGATGAGGGAGAAGAGCAAGTACCAGAGGAAAGACCAAAAGCAAACAAAGAAAAGGAAACAAAAAACCCCTAGGGACAAAAATTTCTTTTAAAAAACTAAGGGAAGCTCTATTGGGCTTGTGAAGGAATTACTTGCACACTCTCCCTGAAACCAGCAAGTCTAAAGGGCCTTGACCCTCCTTCTTCAAACTCTCTTAACAGCGTCTCTAGTTATTGGCTTGGCCATAGTCTATAACGTAGACAAGCCGGAAAAACTCTAACCACAGCAATCAGAACTTAAAAGCCTGATCTTTAAACTAAATCAAGATTTTTGATCTGAAATACCAAGAAAGGATTGAGTCCCTCAACACATCCAGTAAATAATTTAGACCATAAATTCACTTCTGTGATGGCAAAATTTACTTACACGTTGAACCAACAGGGTACTGTAGCATACAATATGCTTAGTACAAAGCCTGGTACAAAACATTAGCGGCTCCTGCTATTACTGGCGTTACCATTTCTGACTGAATGAAAGAAAAGGAGGTGCTGAGTGCTAAGTAGGAACTGGTGAAAAAGGAATTTGGGGAACCAGAGCTATTATGGGTGGGCAGTACCACTTTGGATGAAGACAGCAAAGAGTGACTCCAAATATCTACCGTTATACCCCATTAAAAACCACTGATAGACATCTGAAACAGATCTCATAACTAACACATAAGACCAACTAGACATAACTGAAGTTCATGGATAAAACTGTACTTCTTAGCTCATGTGTACTGCAAAAATAATGTGAATCCATAGCATCTATTAAAATCCTGGTTATCTAAACCTTTCCAAATTACATTTAGAATTACCTCTATCCTTCCCAGTTATATATCAAATATCTACACAAAGTGTAATAAAGATACTATGGCCCAGTGGACACTTTCTCTTTTGACTTCCTCCAGAACTTCTCATCAATTCTACTCAATTTAGCAATTAATCATTTACTGCTTCGTCTCTATACTGCTATCCTACTTTTTAACATTTCTATTTTATTTTTCTAACTACACAGTAAGCTCCTTAAGGATGTACCCATGACTTAACTTTTTGCACATCTGGGTATTAGTACATTACAGGTACTGCATAGATTGACTAAAGATACTAGAAAATCATACAAAGAAGAGACTAACTGTTCACCTTTCTCAGCCAAACGACACACAAAGGATGGAAACAATTTAGTGTCACTATGGTAATGATTCTAATGTGTCCCCAGTCCACCATCTCACACCCTAGCATGTCCAGATGGAGAGTGCAACAAAGGCTTAATCAATAGGAACCAGCATACTGGCTTCAGAAATGAACAGTCCTAGTTTCATCACTCAACTGAGCATGGAGACTATCTGTCACTTTACGGTCCCCATTCCTCCACCAAACCCCAGGCAAGAGGGAAGAAAAGACACGATTATGGGCCTGTCCTCTGCAAACAGATCAAATTTTAAAGCAATAAAAAAAAATTTATTCATGTAGGCACAAGATAACAGTTAATGTACTGCTTTTAAAGGCTGGAGCACGGTCCTTTACCGCGACATTTTGTTTTTATCTACAAATGTTTAAAACTTCAGTTCACGTAACAGTAACCCATTAGCCTCAGCAGCAGACCCTGTTAACGGGCCTTAATAACTAAGGACCCCGTGCTTAGAGACCTACCACTCCACAGCTGTGCAGCCTGGGAGCCACGCTCAATTGCCTTCACCTCAAATTGCCTCTGCAACGGTGCTGTCAGGCTGCTAAATGAGATGATGTTTGGAAAACGTAGTGCTTCAGATATAGTAAGGAGTAACAATGCTAAAAATGTTTAAAATGAGCAAACCGCATAATTTTCCAGATCAGCCTCTAAACATTATATAATTCTAATCCAGAAAGTTACACCCCTCAATTCCCATAGAGGGGCCTCCACAAAACAAGGACTTCAGCTTTTATCAGTGCTCAGTACAGTCACATAAAGAAAACTTTTGTGTTGACTATAAAACTCACTGTCCATTGGGCTTTTTTAGTAGCCCTAAATATAAAAAAGATTCACTAAAAATGTATCTCAGAGCATGATTAAGAAAGTTTCTCTCTGATATAACATGATAAGCAGTTAATTTTTCAGCCATTGCTTTTTGTCTTGGCTTGCAGAAAGTCCAAAATATGATTCAACTTAAACTGACACTTCACTGACACTTCCTACCATCTTTACCATCTAGAAATTCTACCCACTCTCTTCCTTGCTTTGAGTATTAGTCCTGGGAAGGCCCTCAGAAACTGTCCAATCCCACATCTTCATTTTATAATGACAACAAAGCCTCTTTTGACTAGAAACAGACAAAAGAACAAAAGGTATTGCATGTACAAAATAAATACAGGGTCTTTTTCACATTCGCACAAAAGATGCTGCAATTTCATCACATATTCCATTTAATAAAAACTGCAAAACACTAAGAAAAATGACACATGACTAATATCACTTTAAAACTGACCACAGGGCTTCCCTGGTGGTGCAGTGGTTGAGAGTCCGCCTGCCGATGCAGGGGACACGGGTTTGTGTCCCGGTCCGGGAGGATCCCACATGCCGCGGAGCAGCTGGGCCCATGATCCATGGCCGCTGAGGCTGTGCGCCCAGAGCCTATGCTCCGCAATGGGAGAGGCCACAACAGTGAGAGGCCCGTGTACCGCCAAAAAAAAAAAAAAAAAACTGACCACAAATAATACACCACCTTAGGCAAAGCTATGAAATAATAAGGCCTACTTCTAACAAACTTTACATGCAAATAGATATCATCTTCATATTAACCATACTGGTAAGCTACACATTTATGTCAACAATAATGACCTGCCCAAAAGATTTTTAGAACTCTCCTTTTGGAACTGTCTGTAAGGTTTCTTTTATTTATTTATTTATTTTTCAGAAGAGCAACACTGAGAAATTCATTAAAACACACAATGCTGACAAACGAAAATTATATACAAAGACCAATTAAAAGTTCATAAAAATTGAAAACAATGACACAACTGTGCTTTGAAATAGAATTACTTTAGTATTTCAATAATTAAGTGTGGCCCTTGGAAAAACTACAAATATTTTTATAAAAATGACTCCATGACAAAATTCAAATGAAGCCAAATACAATGTGTAGGCCCTGACTGAATTCTGGTTTGAAAAAACCCAGCTATTGTGTACAGACATTTTAAAGACAAATGGAGAAAAGTAATGGTATTAAGGAACTCTTGTTAATTTTCTGAAGTGATAATGGTGGTTGTACAGAAGAAGGTCCATATTCTTAGGCAACGCAAGCCCATGTATTTAAAGATTAAAAAAGCATCATGATGACTGCAACTTCTAAACAGCTCAACAAAGTCATTTACATATACATGCATATTTTGCAAATTTGGCAAAAACAATTACTGAATGGAGAAGGTGGATAACCAAGTAACTCACTGTTCATTCTTTCAATTTTTCTGCATGTCTGAAGATGTTTACAATAGAATGTTGGATGGGAAAAAGAATATCAACCTCACCAAAATTACATACACACATACAGAGTCAAGGATCACCATTTAAGGAAGGTCTCCTACATGAAATATGGGGGGGGGGGGGTGTCAGGTGAAATATTGTGGTATCTTTCAATGTTATTGGAATAGTACATTCCAAAAAAAAAATCCATACACTTAATTCATTCCTTATTCCAGAGATTCGAATATAGTTCTAAGAACTAATTTTTATTAAAATAAAGTACTTTATTTTGCTTACTTTTGAAGTTCAGATTAAATTAATAAACATGTGTACTAACATATGTCAAGTACTAGGAATGCAAAGACCACAATGAGCCTGTCTTCAAAGAGGTCACCTCTCAGCTCCCCCGGATGGCACTCACAGGCTCAAACTGAAGGAAGGACAGTTTAAAGAGTGGCCCTGCAGGATAATGAGAATATTTAAGAAACCATTTAGGGATATTACAAAGAATAGTTAATTCAGTGGGCTTTCCCATAATTTCTAACTGATTACATTTTTAACAGGAATACATTTCAGACAGATGTAACATATGGAAATTAAACACCACACATTTCAAAAGAAGTGTTTCATAACTATGAACACAGAAAAAGCATGTCACTAGAATGTAAGCTCCTCAAAGGCAGCAATTTTTGCCTCTTTAGTTCACTGATACAGCCCAAGTATCTGGCCCAAAACAAGCCCTCAATAAATATATGTTGCCTAATAATGAATGAATGAATGAAACGAAGTCGAATTTCTTTTAATGTCCATTTATATTTAAGTTATGGTGAAAATTCTGGTCAATTTACTAGGAGGAAAAAAAGTATTTAAATTTTATCACAACGTTTTTGACAAGCTATCTTCTCCCTGCGTGAACTCTGAATATAAAACGGAAATGATAAATTTTTGTCCAAAATCCAAAAGGCTTTCATCATACAACATTCCTTTGAGGCATGGCTGTGAACAAATATTCTGTAAGCTCAAGTCAGAAATTATGCCCATATATCTATCTGATCCTAATGGCTTTGCTCAATATCAAAGTTCAAAATAACTTTTTAAAATAATTATTTGTAGAATCATCCCTCAATTAGTTTTACACAAGAATTATACTCCCTGTAAGAAGTCTCTAGAGGGAGAAAAAGGGAAAAAAACTTTAGTGAAATTAAATCAGTATTCTTTATTCAATGCTTTTCATGTTCCTGCTTTAGGTGAATAGCTAACTGAATTCAAACACTTTCCTAGGGATTTATTCTTTTTCTATTATTAAAATAATATATACTCACATAAAAATATATAAAATACTAAAACATATTAAGAGACATCAAAAGCGATCAGTCAACCCAGAAACAAGCACACTGTCATCACTTCTTATGAAACTTTTATCTTTAACCTGGTTAAGACCATGAACTGTTTTACACAGAAAAATGGAGTCTTTTTATCTCAGTGATATTATTGGTCCGTTTACAGGATTTGCACTGTTTTCCCAACTGCAATAAGGCATTTGAATTGAACCATCCATCCAAGCTTGTATGTCTTCATTAACACTAACAAACACCAACAACTTGGCTGGACAGAGGTTTAAAGATACTATTTGTAGCCATGAGACCAAGCAACTGGCCTAAACTAGCATGGAATGCATACCCTTTATTGCACTGGTTCAGTTACTCTAAGTCTAATCCATTAAATTAACCAGTCACAGCCAATATATGACATAACACAACAGATTTATTTTATCATGATAATACCAAGCTCATTACTGAAGATAGTTAAGAGAGTATTCTTTTTTACAAGAGAACTATTCAACTGATTTGAAACCCTATGTCGGTACTCTGAGCATTCTCTCACCTCAGGGTCTTCTCGCATGCTGTTCCTTCTGCCTAGAAAGCTCTTCTAGTCCCCCAGGCCCTGCCCTACATCACACATCTTCCCCACCAGCTCCTCAGCCTGGTCCTCCTTTTGAACATTTCAGAATCCTGGTCCTCCTTTTAAACACTACTTCTTCCAATAAGCTGTTCCTTCTTTGCAAGACTGGGGTATGCGCCTCTGGTGAAGAATCCTTTACTTCCTCTTTCCCTATGCTCATTATCATACTATTCTGTAATGGTCTGTCTTTCCCACAGACTAAGCTCTACCATCATACACCCAAGACTAGAACCGACATGTAGCAGAAGCCCCACAAAATGTGCTTATTAATTAAAGAATGAGATACTATTTAACGGCATACACACTGTGTGTACATATTACTATTTTTTTTTCAAATGTGCGTTTCCTTAATTTAAAAAAATATACACAGGAGAAGCAATGTGTTTTACATAGGAATACACACATTAACAAGGCACTTCTTATAGTTTTCCAAAATTCTATTATATCAGTCTGAGATTTATAAATTAAATATATCAGAACCTTTTAAGTTAAAATGATATCCTTGAAACTACTGGACATACTAGACTTTTCTCAAGATAAGTGAACAGAGAATGGGAATATGGTTTGTGTCAAATAAGGTTTACTGTTAGCTTTATTGCCTATAGTCTATAAGATGAAACTTTACTGTGCCTTTGCAAACAGGATACATTTCTTAAAAAAAACTGATCAAAATTTTCCATACAAATAGCTCTATATGATAGATTGTTTTTTTATTTGGCCACGACTTGCGGCATGCAGGATCTGTTCCCCAACCAGGGATCGAACCTGCGCCCCCTGCAGTGGAAGTGCAGAGTCTTAACCACTGGACCGCCAGGGAAGTCCCCATGTTAATATTTAATTGCATGTGGGTGTATATATACACACACACACACACTAACAGGTGTGTGTGTATATATATATATATATATATATATATATACACTAACAGGTGTGTGTGTGTGTGTATATATATATATATATATATATATATATATATATATATATACACTAGCAGCTGTGTGTGTATCAGAAAAACAAGTTACTTCCCATGCCCATTCCAAGAAGAAAAGGAAAAACAATAAAGCTGAATTAATGCAGAGTCTAGTCTTTGTCACTTCACTAATCATCTGGGCACTCCAGCCCTCAATTTCCTCAGCTGTAAAACATGAAAATCCTAAAATCCTCCTTGATGTAAAATTTTGAACATCTCAAAAATGACTTTCTACTCAGGAAAATCAAGTAGACTTGCGGTCTAGTCAAGTCGAAAGGTAATACCAATTATTACAGTCTACCATACAGCACAACAATAGGTATCCTAGAAAAGAGAAGAAAAGTTCTCACTGAGCACTTGACTGTAGGAGGACTGCTGAAACAGCCTCCTGAAAGAGAACAGTCCCAACCCACTACCAACCAAAGATGAGCAAACACTCCCAAGCCCAGGAGGTGAGGTGATAAGCTGTCAATGAGCTTTTGCTTTATCACAAGTTATTTCAAATAAGCTTTTGCTACCCGGAACCTTCCCCCATTAAATTTATATAGAAAGCATAATGAAAAGATAACATAATTATACTAAATTCATTTGTGCCAGATCAAATACATGAGCCCTACCAGTTAAAAAATTAACAAAAACAAAAACAAAACACAGAAGAGTTGGGCTGGTTTTGAAGAGCTCCCCTCCAGTTAAACAAACAAGGTATTCAGAGTTTAGGATGTCCACTGCTTCTAGATACCCATTAGAACAAGTACAAAAGAATAGAAGAGCAGGTCTGAGGCAGGAATAAAAATCAAACCTCAGGGCTTCCCTGGTGGCGCAGTGGTTGAGAATCCGCCTGCCGATGCAGGGGATACGGGTTCGCGCCCCGGTCCGGGAAGATCCCACATGCCGCGGAGCGGCTGGGCCCGTGAGCCATGGCCGCTGAGCCTGCGCGTCCGGAGCCTGTGCTCCGCAACGGGAGAGGCCACAACAGTGAGAGGCCCGCGTACAACAACAACAACAACAACAACAACAACAAAAATCAAACCTCAGAATGGCAAAGCTGACTAACATATATTAAATACAACTCATAAAACAGTATCTATAGGCCTATAGTCACACAGATTCAAAGCTGAAATGAACTTTCAGATGTCACATATATCCTCATCTTACAAATGAGTAAACTAAAACTAAGACTCACTGCAAGGAAATGACTTGCCCAAGATTACATGGCTGATTAGTAGAAGCACCAAGTCTCCAGACTCCAAATCTAGTATTTTTCCAGTTCTCAGAGCTCCTTCTCCATCAGGGCCTGCCTATGGTACACAAATTCTTTCAGATACACAGTAACACTCTTAAACTCTTTAAGAACTGTAATACTGGATAATGAATGTCAATATCACAAAACAAACCTGAAGACAGATTAAAATGTATTATAAAATTTAAAGGATTAAGCAGATACATCTAAATTCAGAAAACACATTTTTGAGTATTTCATCTCACCTTGGGGTCTTAAATCCAATATGAAATTCTATATCCATTAAAACAGATCTATCACATGAATGTCTAGAACCATAAATAATCTTAAAATATTTACCGGCAGTGCACTACATGAAATTTTCATTTTAAACAACGACAATAACAATGAAAGTCAGAGAACACCTGGTCTCATTTTTAAGTGTCTCTGTGCTCCAACACTACTCTCCTGGTAGCATTCAAGGCAGCCAAAGGGTCAATCCCAGCCTGTGCATGCATGAATAGAAAGGAGCACAGACTACCCACATAAGCTCTTCAAGTATCCCCTCCTCCTTGCCAATTCCCAATATCGTCTCTTCCAAAACTAAGTCAAAGCATTAGGATGAAGCAACTTGTTTTCACACCCCAACAGGCCATTATCCTCTTGTGCTTTTACCCCTAGACAGATCTTTTGCAAACAAAAAGCAAAGGAACAAAACAAACCTGCCACTGTCTAGATGTAAATTGTTCTTAAACAATGTAAGAGTTCTGGACTACTATTAAAACTCTGAGGCTTCCCTAGTGGCGCAGCGGTTGCGCGTCCGCCTGCCGATGCAGGGGAACTGGGTTCGCGCCCCGGTCTGGGAGGATCCCACATGCCGCGGAGCGGCTGGGCCCGTGAGCCATGGCCGCTGAGCCTGCGCGTCCGGAGCCTGTCCTCCGCAACGGGAAAGGCTGCAGCAGAGGGAGGCCGGCATACCACAAAAAAAAAAAACAAAAAACAAAAAAAAAACAAAAAAAAAAACAAAAAAACTCTGATTATCAATATCAAATACAGACATCTATGATTAACCTCTAGTTGCTACCAGCATCTTCAATGCCTATAAATGAAAATTCATTAGCCTCAAGAGAATGGAAGTAAGAGGATGAACCAGTCCCCACACCCTGAAACCTTGTCTTCAGAGCCCTTTGCAAGCACCAGGCTGTAGCATCAGACCCTTCTTCCCTGTGACTTAAGAGTCTCTATTAGCACTTAATTCTTTATTGTCATGTGTCTCCCCATTAAACTGAAAGCTCCGTGAGGGCAGAGGCCATCATCTTTGCATCCCAATGTATATAATTTAGTTAGCAAACTACTCATTGAATAAAAGAGTAAAATTTATTTCCCACTTTGCCTGTTTATTTCTTCCACTGATCAACAGAATTTAAGTAACAGAAACCATGGGCAACCGTAGACTCACAGTCCATTCTCCCTCTGAGCCATATTCTACGAAACAAACGCCCTCTTCCCTACCACAATCCTAAGAGCACAGAAACTGGAGCAGAAAAATCCTAAACGATCTGGTCCAATTCTTTCATTTTACAAATGAGAGTCATATCATTTATTCATGGTCACATGGCCAATTAGTATTAGACACACAGAAAAAAACAAATCCCCAACCACTGTTTTCCTCCAACTTATAACCCATAACCATCATATCAAAGACAGACAGACTGCCTACTATATATCCCATCAATTCAAAATCATCTAATACCAAGTTTTCTTTAAATTTGTGTCTTCTAATCTATGTTATCTTACCAGAAAAATAAACAATTTTCAAAAGCGCATATGGAGAAAATGTACCTTCCCATCTCTAGTACTTTGACAAGGATGTGAAAAATACTTGGCACAATCAAGATATGACCACTGGGGAAAGCTGGGTTATGAGTATACGGGACCTCTCTGCATCACTTTTGCAACTACTTGTGAGTCTGCAATTATTTCAAAGTCAAAAGTTTAAAAAATAAATAAACATGGCCCACCTACCGATGCCACTCCCTGGGCCCACTAAGTCTATCACCTCACTCTCCTCCAAACTTTCCCAATGAGCTAGAAAAAGTTCCAACTACTTCTCAACCCAAGTTCCAGGAAGGGTTGGTGCAGCCACCCCAGGCCTAGCACAATGTCTGAGAAGCACACAAACATTTACTGAACAAGGGAAACTAATCTAACACTGTGCTCAAACCCTGTGCAGGCAACATATGGCAAATATTTACACAGGTCAAACTCAACTACCTCCTTCACCAGTCTTTCACAGTTTGCTACTGGTCTGTGGATCAGCATCGCTCCCCCAACTAAGACTGTAAGCCTACAAGCACTGACATCTGTTTTTAAAAAGCGATCCTCTCAGCATCTTATAGTTCTGGGACAGACCTAATACCTATGTAAATTAATTCGAATTTTAAAAATTTCATTTGTAAAAACAGAAAAGCAAACAAAAATAAATTACTCTAGCCTCAAAGGGCAGGAAAATACCCCATTCTCAAACAGACAGCTACAGAACCTATAGCCTAAGGGGAAAAGGATGGCTGGGGGCAGTGAGGAACTGGCTAGCTTGGCCCTATTTGCTGTCATCACTTAATTTTAAAACAAAGAAATGTGGGTGAGAGCCTTTTATACAGGGGTCCTCACACTTTTCTGTTCCTGATGATGGTGGTCCGTTTAGACACTATGAGAAGCACTACTTTAAATCCAAGAACCTCTTAATCCGTAAAGGCTACCACAATAAATGTTTTTACTACAATTTGGTTAGGTTATGTTACTCTTTTAAAACTTCAACACTATTGCCAGAAAGACTTTCCATTTCCAAAAAAGGTTTTAAACGTATCATGCTCAAAACCAAAAACCCCTCAAGAATGTCCTAGAATTCACCAAAGAAAAGACTGAATCTTCATGCCAACTGAAGAAGCTTTTTACATTTCCAACGAGACTTCTGAGGAGTCAAGCGCCCTGGAGAAGGAAAGCAAAAGACCAACTGGCCTAAAGTCCCGGCTACTCAGCAGAGTTTTCTGAAACCAGAAACATTCTGGATGGTATGGGGTGGCTGCTAACCGCATACTGCCGCCTGTCTCTGGATGCAAGTATTGTACTTATTTTTCGGTATCTTTCGGCTGTCAGAAGTGGCAGAAAGATGAGCAACTGCCAGAGAAATCAGCCCCCACGTCATCTCTGACCTGCAGACCATGGGTTGCCAACCTCCCCAAGAGAAGACACCCGTTCCTGGTTCTGCATCCCCTCAGCAGTGACAGAAACCTAACAGAGAATCAGTCGGAACATGTGGCACCAATTTGTATTCATCCCTGCTGGCAACTGCAGGAAGCAAAGAAAAGGCAGTTCCTATACTTCCCCAAACAACAACCATAGAAAGCAAAGGTGCACTGTCCACAGCATCCTAGGACTCCCTCCTTCTCATTATTCTTTATCTATAATGATCAGAACACCTGATAAGCAGAAAAATGCAATCACTTACGGAAAACACCAAGGGACTTGACGGAGATGAAGTTTAAATATCACTAGAAAGAGAAGCATACTAAGAATTTTAAACTCGATTTGCACACAAGAAAAATCACCTGTCTGGTGCTTCCTTTAAAGTTTCCATATGCAGATGATGACACACAGCACCAACTGGACTAGTGCAAATTCCCTTTGGACAGGAAACAAAGTCACTCCCACAACCTAAGAAAATAGATGATGAACTGCACAAGCCCACATACCCCTCTCCTCAAAGCTTTTCATATAAAACCCTGCTTTCATCATTTAGACATCAAAATAACCCCATATTGTCTCTGCTTCTTTGACTTTCTTCATCAAGTTAACTTCCACATCTCAAATCTGGGTTTTTCTTAAAGCTTACAAAACCCATCCTCCTCGACTTTTCAGTCACAGAGCAGGCTTTCCCAGGAAAAAACACTCAGGTGAACCTCCACCAGGCCTCTAAGAGGGTCTTGGAGCCGCTCACGCAAAGCCCACCTCTGGAGTTTCAGATTGTCTGTGAGGAAAACCTGGTATCTGAGTTCACGAAAAGAGCTAGAACACCTTATGGTCTGAATTCTGGAACAGCAGATTCATGCTGGAGCAGAGCCAATTTCTTGAAATGGTAGGTTCTCAACACTTTCTTTTCTGTACTACAAAAAATGGGGCCTGAACTGATGAGAATGGAAATAAAATTCTATTGATTCATTCAAGAGAATTCACAGTGCTTCCTAGACTGGACACTGTCATAATCTTTATACCTAGCAATCTAGACTACCACTATTACTAATGAAATCTCAAAACATAATCTCTTTATATATATATATATATATATATATATATATACACCAGTACTTTTAATTAACATGAAAATTTGCTATCGAGAAAAATGTACTTTTTAAAATTTTGAGTAGCTTTCTCCTATGAAAAATAATGTAACATTTTAGTCAAGAAAAATTTCAAAATACATAAAATTATATCCAGCATGATCACAACTATATTAAAAAAAAAAATCCATGTATAGGAAAAAAGGGACCAGAAAGTCACCAAAACATTACCAGTGATGGCAACCTTGCTAGACTTTATAAATTGATCTTTGTTTTCCAGATCTTCTATACGAATGTTTTTTATAGCAAGGAATTTTTAAAAAATAAAAACTAAGAAACAGCCAGAAACTTGAAAACAACCCAAATTCCCATCAGCTAGAAAACAGATTACAAAACTGTATTATATCCAAACAATGAAACACTACTACCACAAATACAAAAGAAGAAAAACTGCTACACGTGCTAAGGAAAAGACACCAAACACGATTCCATTTGCATGAAATTCTAAAAAAGGCAAAATTACAGTGAGAAAAAGAAGAATAATTGTTTTCAGGGGCATGATCGGGGGAAGGGACTTTTGGGCACAAAGGAGCACAAGGGAATTTTTGAGGGTCATGAAAATGTTCTGTATCTTGATTGTGGTGGTAGTTACACAACTGTATACATTTGTCAAAACTCATCAAACTGTACACTTAAAAATGGGTGAATTTTACTGTATGTAAATTATACTTCAATAAAGCTGAGTTACAAAATACATAAGGAGAGAGAAAGTTGAAAACATTTTATTAAGGTGAATGACACCACTGGAAACTGAACAAATAACATTACTTTTGCTGTTTGGGTAAAACAAATTGTATTTTTATTTACATGTGAAATAACATTAATTTTTAACACTTTATTCAATATCCTGACAAAAATGATAATGTCACAAACCACAGTTATCTAAGAATTTACCATATTTCTCATTTTGAAGGGGTTTATTAGCACTACAGTGATCAAGAAAATAATGTAAAATATGATCCCACTAGAGAATAATTTCTAATAGCCAAGTTCAATTTACCAGTAGTCTTACCTCTATACATTAACTTAGAAGAATGCTGCAAACTTTTCACGACTTATTCTTATTCCTCAATGTGCCCCACAGAAAATCACTTAATTTCAAGAATCTTGTCTTTCCATCATTACATAACCATTACAAGCGACTTGCTGATAAAATGCTATCACACTGGAGGTTAAGAAATGACAGCATCAGTCAACCTGTAAGGAACATTAAGATTTCCAGTGTGATGCTGCCTGTCCTTCTAAGGCTATTATCCAAACAAATTTTCTCTTACTCTTAAGAAATGTCAAATTTTGTTAACATGTTAAAACTCAGTTTTATTATGTAAAATTTCAAAACTGTCAGTCATCAAAAATAAGCATTTATGTGACAACAGGAAAATCTAAACAGACTGAACTTTGAGATTAAGGTAATTTTTTTTAAGTTTTCATCTTTGAGATACATAATGAAGGTATGTCAATTAAATGATCTAAGGAAAAGGAATAAATAGGGAAGAGGCTTGAAACCAGACTGACCACGAGTAGATAACTGTTGAAATTGGGTGATAACTCTTGTACATAGGTGTCACTATACCATCCTCTCTACTTTTGTACATGCTTTAAATTTTCCATAATAAAAAGCTTTAAAATAATTTTCACAGTAAAACTTAAAAATCAATTATAAAAACAAATCAACATTTCATAATTACAGTGACCCAGGAGGGCAGACTGTTGTCATTTGCTCAGAATGCCAAGGTGTCAAAATGACAGAAACACGGACTATAACTGGAGTTTGTTTTCTTAACTTGAAGTACAGTCGTCCCTCTGTCTCCGAGGGGCATGGGTTCCAGAAGCCCCCGCGGATACCAAAATCCTCGGTTGCTTAAGTCCCTTTATAAAATAACCAGTACAATGAATAGTCTGCACTCAGTATCTGCGCATGTGACACCCATGGATACCAAGGGCCGAGTGTATATATGATAAAAACGGGGCAAAAAGACATGAGTACATCATCCTGCAACATAAAATTACTCCCCTCAATACACCCTGCAAAATCTACTTAAGCGTAATTTGACACAGTCTTCAGTGATTAACTTTCCTTTAGAGGCTACTTCCTCAATAACCTAATTGTTAAGGGAAAAACCCTGACCTTTCTAAAGTTCATCCCATTATTCCTAGTTGTACTCCTATGTACTATGTAATTTCCTTCCGAAATGTCTGTTTACTCCTAAACCTACAATTTAGTCACTGATTTCTTGATTTATAAAACTGATCTTCCCTCATTTGTTTTGATTTTCAATTTTTTGTTTGGCTATTTCATACCCTGTCTTTAATCTTACTTTCCTTAAACAACTTAATCATTTTAGTGAAGCTTGCCTGTACCTTCCCAATAAAGTCACTCTAGCATTGTTGTTTCTAGGTAACAATCTCAACAATCAAATAGTCAGATTTCCCACTGGTTTGGTGATGTGATGCTCTATTCCACCCTAATACTTGTGTTTTTTGCTGCAGCACAATTAAACTTTAGGCAGCTTTCAACTATTATAACCTTCACCCACCACAACCTTTGTTCATTCGGCTCCACATAATCCCTGGCCTATTTCCTGGCTCCTACTGAGTGGACGAGGATATGCTTGCCTTTAAAACCCAACAGTTCCTAATAAAAATAAGGAACAATCGGACTTCACTGGTGGCGGAGTGGTTAAGAATCCGCCTGCCAATGCAGGGGACCTGGGTTCAAGCCCTGGTCCGGGAAGTGTTGTTTCTAGGTAACAATCTCAACAATCAAATAGTCAGATTTCCCACTGGTTTGGTGATGTGATGCTCTATTCCACCCTAATACTTGTGTTTTTTGCTGCAGCACAATTAAACTTTAGGCAGCTTTCAACTATTATAACCTTCACCCACCACAACCTTTGTTCATTCGGCTCCACATAATCCCTGGCCTATTTCCTGGCTCCTACTGAGTGGACGAGGATATGCTTGCCTTTAAAACCCAACAGTTCCTAATAAAAATAAGGAACAATCGGACTTCACTGGTGGCGGAGTGGTTAAGAATCCGCCTGCCAATGCAGGGGACCTGGGTTCAAGCCCTGGTCCGGGAAGATCCCACATGCCGTGGAGCAACTAAGCTCGTGCGCCACAACTACTGAGCATGCGCTCTGGAGCCCACGTGCCACAACTACTGAAGCTCGCGCGCCTAGAGCCCACAACGAGAAGCCACCGCAATGAGAAGCCCTCATACCGCAATGAAGAGTAGCCCCCGCTCACCGCAACTAGAGAAAGCTCGAGCGCAGCAACGAAGACCCAACGCAGCCATAAATAAATTACTTAATTTTTTTAAAAAAGGAGCACTCACTAAATGCCATGCCTTGTGCAAAAAAGCACTTTCTGTGTCAGCGCTGCCCAACAGAATATGCAGTGATCATGGCCCTGTTCTGTATCTGCACTGTCCAATTCGGTGCCACTAGCTACATGTGGGTACAGAGCACCTGAAATATGGCCACTGCTACCATGGAATTGACTTGTTAATTTTATTTCATTTGAATTAATTTCAATTTAAATAAGTCATGTTTTGAGACTAACTTACATTGCTTGAATTTTTCCTCATGAATTTCCATTTAGTTTTACATCTATGTACATTCAAGATAATCTACCACAGAGTTTCGCAACCTCAGCACAACTGACATTTTGGACAGGTCCATACTTTATTGTGGGGCTGTCTTGTGCATTGCAGGGTGTTTAGCAACATCTCTGGTCTCTACCCTCTAGAGACCAATAACAATGCCCCAACGGGGACAATCAAAAAATAGTTGAAAGCTGCCTAAAGTTTAATTGTGCTGCACCAAAAAACACAAGTATTAGGGTGGAATAGAGCATCACATCACCAATCAAAAAATGTCTCCAGGGCTTCCCTGGTGGCGCAGTGGTTGAGAGTCTACCTGCCCATGCAGGGGGCACGGGTTCGTGCCCCGGTCCGGGAAGATCCCACATGCGGCCCACATGCCGCAGAGCGGCTGGGCCCGTGAGCCATGGCCGCTGAGCCTGTGCGTCCGGAGCCTGTGCTCCGCAACGGGAGAGGCCACAACAGTGAGAGGCCCACGTACCACCAAAAAAAAAAAAAGGGTCTCCAAACACAGCCAAATATCCCCTGGGGAGCAAAAACTGCACCTAGCTGAGAATCGCTGATCTAAGACTAACAGTCTGGATTCCGCATTCAATGCTAAGGATATTCTAAGGCAATTTCTTTGAGTTCCTGCTTTTCTATTTGGAAACCAGACAACACATAAAAGCAGTAAAAATTAACCATCTCTTTATAATATTTTCCACAGAACCTACATTGTAATATTGTGTTTTCCCACCCACTATCTCAACTATTCTTCACCAACCTTGAGGTGTGTACTATACCTGATTTAGAAACTGAGGTGTGTGGGACTTCCCTGGTGGTCCAATGGGTAAGACTCCGCACTCCCAATGCAGGGGGCCTGGGTTCAATCCCTGGTCAGGGAACTAGATCCCACACGCGTGCCGCGACTAAGAGTTTGCATGCCACAACTAAAGATCCCGTGTGCCGCAACTAAGACACGGTACAGTCAAAATAAATAAATAAATAAATAAATAAAAAAGAAACTGAGGTGTGAGGGGGTGGGGAGGAGGAGAGACAGGGAGTGAGGTTGTAAGTGGTTAAATGACTCAATTACCACAACACAGTTAATAAGTAGCAGGGCTGAGACAAACCCAGATTTAGGAATTCCAAATTTCAAACCCCTGTCTACACTATCTTACTGTGGAGCCTTACAGCATCTAAAGTGGGAGCTCCTTGGAGAAAAACCCTTTCGATATGACAATCTCAACCAAGACTGTTTATGACCACACAACACATTATAATGCCTAAAAGTGAAGCTCACAGGAAAATTCCACATACAGACCAAAAACGAGAACTGGTTTGCAATGTAGCCAACCTGCATCCCGAGGAGTAATTCAAGACAGGGACTAGTCACAGGGACACCATCACCTTAAAAGGCCTCTCCTAACCTAGTACTAGGAAAGGGTTAAGAGGGTCCACCCCCTGACAAAAGGCCTAAATGAATTTGGAGCCCAGGAGGGAGGAGTTGAGCAGAAAGGGAAATCAAAACTCTTAAGACAGGTAGGTGGCTGCTCAAAGGCTGGGATGCCTCAGAAAGCAGAGATTTCCCAGAGTACAGGCCATGTGGAATACTGAAAAGAGCCCTGGACTTTAAGCATCAGAAGACCCATCATGTGGACCTCTTCTGTCAGTACCCTGGATAAACTCTATAAACTCAGGGCCTGATTTTCCAGCTCATCAGTGAAAAAAACTGGTCTATATGACTTCTTTGGCACTTTCCAGGGTTTGGTGAGCTGGCACTTCCAGCTCTCCCCTTAATCTCAATGCCTAAGAACCATGTTCTTGTTATGGTTTTTTGCTATTTCTCGAGACAATGTTTTAAGCAAGAACATAGCACTAACTGGAGAAATTCACTAGAAAGAAAATCAAAATGTCACACAAGTATCCGAGCACTGAATGGTTTCAATTGCACACAATGAGTATTTGCTGAGGGCCAACGCTCTGCACCAGGGACCTTGTAATCACTCTGGAAAGCTACAACCAACATCCTAGGCTCTCTGAATTCCTCTCCTCTGCCCTAGCCATCCCCGCCTATATTCATCTACTGCATTATTTGGTCTCCCAGAGCCAATAATTAAAGATTTTAACCCAATATACAAAGACCATCACAGAAATAGCAAGTATGAAAACACAAAAGAAAAAAAAAATCAGATACAAACAGGTTTTTTTTTAAATGCCGAGTACACTTTAAATGTTTGAGCCATCACTCTATTACACTAAATAAAATATACGACTTTTAACAGGATGTGGTTATTTTAAAAAGACAACTTATCTGTAGAATAAAATATTGGTGTTTTGAGACCCCTAAGTTTTCTCTGACTGAGCAATTTATTTGTAGTACCATGCTGCCTGTCCAGTCTTAACTGCTTTCCGGGTAAAGACTAAAGTCTACCTATTTATAGACCTTTCATCCCGAACTACCATTTATCATTTCACTTGTGACTGTCATACATAGAAAATCAACCCATTGTTAACACACTCTTTTCTATTACCAAAACTTACTTTAAACCTTGGTAGATTTTTACCTGAAGACAAAAAATATTCTGGGCTTATTCTAGTAAGTTGTAAGGTTCCAGAAAACCAACCTCGTTTGGAAACAGATTTCCCTCAAGCAATGCAGCAATAGGTTGATCCCATTACTCTGCAACTAGGTATGCAAACATGAACTTTCTTCTGAAAGGGAGACACAGAACAGCTCCACCACAAGTCAACTACTTTTCAAAACTAAAAAAGCATGACTACCTCAAATGATGCCTTCATAAGTCTCAACAGACCAGACATTTTTACTGCTACTAGATAAAACTAGAGGTTCCTAAGATTTTACCTACAGCCCTCTCCTATTGTTCAAATATCTGCCACCTTGATGCACACATTTTATGATCTCATCAGATCCACCTCTTTTATTTCTCATGAAATGAAAACTGAAGATGATCCAACTATTCTTAATATTGTATACCGACACTACAGAAATCAAAAACAAAGCTGATTCCTTGTTTACACCAGGAATGGAAAAAGAAAAGGTAGCTTTAAAAAAGATACATGTCAATTTCCAGACTAGCTGAAACAAAAGGAATGCTCAAAAATTATTCAAAGTGCCCAACAAAACTGCAAAATAGGTTTTGGCATGCACAGTCAATTGAGTAAGCTAATCAGGATTCTTGGTATATAAAGTTAGGACTAATATAAAAAACATACCCTACTTCTCAACTGGTGCAATTTTCTGCGCTACAAGACAAGTTGCACTACAAGCACTACCAACTCGGTTCTATGAATGACAGACAGTACAGCTATCCACACTACTAGCGTGGTTCTAAAATTTACAAAAAACCTTATGCGAAAGTCTTAACAAAAGATTTGTAATGAAACAAAATCGGAGTACGGATCGCATTACAAAATGTTAAAATAAATGACTTAAAACTTATTTCAGTATTTAAAGGAACTACGCAACAATTCCAAATGGTTAGTATTTTCAGAAAGTATTCCAAAAGTTTTACAAACATGTTAATAAATACTATATGGTTACAGCAAAGATTAGACAAATCCAAACCCAACGCCAGAAACCAAGCCTCCAGCTTCCCGGATTGAAAGGCTGTCCGCCCCACCTGAGGCGGTTAGATACTCCGAGACAGAGGCCAATATCTTAGCAGCAAGTTAGGCCTCTTCCTCCCGCCGGGAAGCGCATGACAAACAAGGCATCATGCAATTTATGTCACCCGGTCACTTAGCAAAAATTATATCTAACTTCTAAACTTGGGCCCAGATGGCCTTCCATATTTATAAGGAATAGAGAGCAGCGAAAGTGTTGGAATAAAAGAGACTTAAAATGTCCCCCTTTCTGACCCTGTAAACATTTAGCCCATCATTAGAACTGAGTCCTAGATTCTAAGACTTGCTTTAATGGAGGCTTCCCTCAACCTCCTCGGAGTCTCTTTTGCAACAGTGAAGGAACTTTTCCTGCTTTATCTCAGTTCCCTGAGAACATGCGGCCCTGCAATTCAATATCCTAACCTGGCAGGGGACGGTGGAGGAGGGAAGGAGAGGAATCCAGGGCCAAAACAGCCTTCTTATGAAAGGCAAAAAAAAAAAAAAAAAAAAAAAAAAAAAATCATAATTCCTCCTCCGCCCATAGCAAAACCCATCCCAGAAATTTTACAGCGTGTTAAGAAAAGCAGCACTGCGAACTGCAAACGTAAGAGTTTTCCTTTGACTCCACGCTCGGCTTTCAGCTGTCAAATTACAACTCAGGAAAACACTATCATTAGAATAAAAACGGAAACAAAAAAGCTCGCACCACAGGGGCCGGGAGCAGGAGCTGCCTGCACCATTTAGGGAGTAGCAGAGCAAAAGAAAGCTAATCCACTTCCCCACCCGCGCCTAAATTCATCCCCTCCCCGGACAGGCAAACCTCACTGCAAGGGCTCAAATTTAATAATAATAACAATAATCATGGCGCTTCCTCCCTCCCCCCCAACCGCGATCCGCTGGAAATCAGCTTCTCCCCACCCTCCCCACTCCCCCGGGATCTCCAGGCCCCGCAGGTCCGACCACCACCCCAGACACAGCTCCCAGGGCCCCGGGCGAGCCCAGCCTAACCCGGGGCCCCTCGCCCGGCTTCTCCTCTTCCCTCTCTTTTTACCTCCACCATCCCCCATCCGCATTGTCTGTCTCAATTCAACTTTGACTAATATGGATTCCTCGAGCCTGGGCCGGGCGGTAATTACAGCTCCCCCCACCGGGAGCCGGATCCCCCCCCCATCTCCACCGAGTTCAACGCGGCTCCTTCGTGGAGGGGGGGAGGGGGGACGAGGATGTGGAGGGTGCAGTGCGCTTTCCCGTCCACATCTCGCTTGCCCCCGCGGCCCCGGGCCCCAGGGACCAGAAGTTTGCCCCGGAAGGGGCCTAGCCGGGTGCAGCGAGGACCCTCCCCCCTCACCGCCGGACGGCGCGTAAACACCGGCGCCCGCCCCGGCGCGGCCCCGTGGGGCAGGTGGGGGGGAGGGGAGGGCGGGGAAGGCGCCCCTCCCCCAGCCCGCCGGCCCGCCCGCCCGCCGGCCCTATTACCTGTCATTGAGCTGGTCCTCGGTGCCCGGCAGCGGGTGAACCACGAAATGGATGGACGTCATGGTGCTTCCTTCTCGTCCTCCTCCTGAGCACGGCCCCCTCCCGCTCTGCTCCCCCCCCCAACCCCTTCCCCTCCCCAAAACCCACAGCCGCCGCCGCCGCCCTCCAGTCCCCAAATGGAGAGAAGCAAATGAGCAGGGGCCGCCGCCGCCTCCCCGCCGGGCGTGTGTCCGCGGCGCGGCGTTCCGGCGGGGCGGGCAGGAGGGCGGATCAACACGCCACCCGCTCTCCCGGCGACAGCGCGCAGGAGTGCGAGGCCGGCGGCCGGGACCCGGGGCGCGCCGCCGCCAGCGGCAGCCGGGCGTCGGGAGAGGGGCCGACTGGGGAGGGACGAGCGGGACGGGCTGCGGGGCCGGTGTGGTCCTGGTGGCGGACGGGGTCCGGACTAGGGAGGTGGGGAGGGAGATGAGCCTGCACCGCGCGTCACTGGCGAGAAGCCGCCGCCACCGCCAGCGCCTCCGCCGCCATCTTCACTTCTGCCCCAGTTTCTCCTTCTCGCAAGCTCCGCTCCCGAGCGGCGGGGGAGGGGCGAACGGGAGGAGGAGGAGGAGGAGGAGGAGGGAGGAGACCGGCGGGCGGGGGCACGGCAGCGAGGGGGCGGGGCTCCGGGAAACGGGCGGTAAGACCCTTTCGATTGGGCGGCTCAACGTTGTCGGGCCACGACGCTGTAAGGCGCGTGCGGATTGGTCCGTTCGGCTCCCGAGCCCAGCCCCCGCCCCGGGGGGGGGGTGGGATATCTCCCGAGTGAGTGTTCCGGAGAGCACGTGTTAGGGAAAGAAGAGGCGGGGGGGAGCGGGGGTGGGGTGGGGAGCGGCGAGCCGGCAGGGGCGGGGAGTCCGGGAGGGAGGCTAAGTGTGTGTCCCCGGGGAGGTGGGAAGGAAGAGGGGTCCTTCGTTCTCTCGCTCTGATTTCCCCTGGGGCATCCCTAATTTTTTTTTGCGGACCCTTAGGGGTTTTTTGTTTTTGTTTCTCGTCCTTCATCCTCAGTTACATTTAAAGTGGAAGTATAAAATCAGTTAAGGGGCAAGAAATACACAGCCTTTTATTGGAGAAGTAAGGTAGTTATGTAAGGGCCTTTCCAGAAGGTCCAATCATAGGATCATAGAGCTGACTTTGCAGCACCTTCTTTTATCACCCTGATGTCCCCAATTTCCCCAACACCACCACTATTACATACCCACACAAAGACAAAAAGTGGAAATTTCCACCAATTTCCTGATTTAAATGATTCATGAATTTTTACTCCTTTTAAATGAAAGATGATACATCTATTCTACAAAGGTGTTTCGTTCCTCAGCTTATGATCAGTGGGATCATAAAGGCTAATTCTTGAATAGATCTATCTGCTTTTTTCTAGGGAACCAGTTCATAGCTTTCTTCTCAAAGGCTTCCATGGCACCTTCAAAAAATCAAGTACCTCTTTCAAGAGAAAAAAGTGAAAACATGAAGCCTCTTCTCCAGTATTTTCAGTTAAATCAGGGGTCCTGTGAAACATTCTTAATTTTCAATATCACTTTTCTTCTGTTAATGCATTACACACACACACTTTTGCTCAGGAAGTTCTTTTGAACAAAATATATGAAAATTATTTATAAATCAGGATAGAGTAGGTACCCCTTGAGACAGATAATGGAACACTTTTGTAGGTCACTAGCTCCAAAATGGCCCAGATTACTTTAGACTAAAAAATGATTTCAAGGCCACTATTTATTAGAAATCCGTGGGAGCCACGGGGAAGCAGGGTAGACCAATGGATACTGCTAGTTTTAGAGCCAGACAGACCTGAATTTGTGCCCTGTTTCTGCTACTTAACTATGTGGCCTTGATTAAATCATTTAACCTATCATAGCATCTTTTTTTCTCATTTGTGAACTATTCCATAGTAATAGCTCCACATAGGGTTTTGGTGAGGCCTAAATAAGATAATGTATGTCAAGCATGGAGAGCACTTCATAACACTTAGTAGTCTCAGCAAAGGGAGGCTTTTATTTGTCAAGTTGCTCACTATGTGCCACTTGACAAATGTACCATTTGACTACATACCACTTTATATGCTTATGTCTTTTAATACTCAAATCACACTATGGAGTAAATAATATTATCCCCATTATATAGATGAGGACACTGAGGCTCAAACACCTTAGGTAAGTGCTGAAGCTGAGACTTAAAACCAGGTCATCTAACTCTGATTCCATTGCTCTTTCCACTATACCACAGCTGCCATTACTTAATAATTTAGAAGGAACAGACTATTCAAAGCAATGGGAAAATGTGATATGATAAATACAATAAGAGTGCTATGAAAGTTAAAGGAGGAAGTGGTTCCAACCAAGAGAATTAAGAAGTCATTTAAGCTGAGCTTTCAAGAATGTTCTGGGAAAATAGAACATCTAACTTAAACACAGTCATTTTAGATGTGCCCCTGGACAAACTCCAACCTCCATGCCCATACTTTGCTTCATTTCTCTTTCTTCCACATCTGTCTTTCTTCATCTTTTCATTGTGCTTCCACCCTGCTTCCAGCTTGATTTACCCACTGAGACTTTCTGTCCTGGTCAAAGGCTGGTCTCGTCACTCTAGGCAGCCCATTCAAACTGCCCACTTGGTCTTTGACTGAAAACCATCTTGGCATCGTCCAGGCTGGCATGTTAGGGAGAACTCTCATCTCCCCACACTTTGGTGGGTCACACTTTGAACAGTGAAAAACAAGAGTAAAGGCAGGCTTCCCTGGTGGCGCAGTGGTTGAGAGTCCGCCTGCTGATGCAGAGGACATGGGTTCGTGCCCCAGTCCAGGAGGATCCCACATGCTGTGGAGCAGATAGGCCGTGAGCCACGGCCGCTGAGCCCGCGCGTCCGGAGCCTGTGCTCCACAACGGGAGAGGCCACAGCAGTGAGAGGCCCGCGTACCATTAAAAAAAAAAACAAAAAAAGAGTAAAGGCACAGAGTTGTGCAAGCCCATCACATGGATGAGGGAGGAGGGAGTACAGATAGGGAATGGAAATAAGCAAGGTTCAAGTAGAACCTTTTTGAAGAGTTAGTTAAAGTGCAATACAAATCTAGAAAAGGAGGCTGGAGTGGACTTCTTTTCTAACAATTTGGGTTAATTCTCCCTTTGAGGACAACTGAAAAGTTAACCAAAAATATTTCTTTAAATCTGCTTAAAGGCACAAGAGAGTTAACAAAATAATGATGAATTACCAAACTAGGAACCAAGGGATGAATAAGACCCAAGGAAGTGAATCCTGTGTTTGGAGCCACTTATCCCCCTGGGATGAATGCCAATTCCAGAAAGACCGAGTGAGAAGCCAAGAAGCTGAGCAGTTCTTCTGACAAACACTCAGAGCTAAGACAACAGGGATTAATGTCCAAGGTTCCCCAATGCAGTGGTGAGTGCTAATGAGCTCCTCTTACTTTACGTGGAGCCTTAAAGGACTGCACCTCTGAAATAAGCCATGTCTTAGATATGGTTTCCCCCAAAACATACCTTGAGACAAGGATTTGGCTATAAATAGTTTATTTAGGAAGTGATTACAGGAAGCACTGTATGGAAATGGAGAAATGAGACAGCGAATGGAGAAAACCCAATAAAAGATGGGCTGATGAATGTTTTACCAGTGTGGACAACTGGAATTCAATCCCACTGGGGATCATCTGAGAGACTGTGTAGGACATATCTTAGAAGTAGCCCACTGAGTGGGGAGGAAACTGGAGGTATTTATCCATTAATTCCATCTCTCAATAGTTGAGGATTGCTCCTTGGTTGTTAACTCCCTAACACTTCAAGCTTTTCCCACTTGTGGGCAAAGCACACTCCTAAGGCCAGAAAATCGTGTCAAGCATGAAAGAAACAGGACTTCCCTGGCTGCACAGTGGTTAAGAAACCACCTGCCAATGCAGGGGAAACGGGTTCAAGCCCTGGGCCGGGAAGATCCCTCCTGCCGCGGAGCAACTAAGCCCGTGCGCCACAACTACTGAGCCTGCGTTCTAGAGCCTGTGAGCCACTACTACTGAAGCCCGTGCGCCCTATAGCCCGCGTGCCGCAACAAGAGAAGCCACCGCAATGAGAAGCCCGCACACCACAACGTAGAGTAACCCCCACTTGCCGCAACTAGAGAAAGCCCGCGTGCAGCAACAAAGACCCAACACAGCCAAAAAATTAAAATAAAAAAAAACAAATGAAAGAAACATAAAGATACTCAGTGGGGGGCGGAGGGAAGGGGAGAGAAGGGAAGAAAAAGAAATGTGAGAAATTTTAAGCAGTCAACCCATATTAAAGGTTGTTATTCAAGTAAAAGGAAAATGATTCCCCATTGTAAGCTCAGAGAGGCATAAATAGATGACGAATAAAAAGGAAAAATATGTAGGTATATGAATGTTGACTGAATAAACAAACAGGACTCAAAAATCCAAAACTCTGACAATACCAAATGCTGGCAAGGATATAGAACAACAAGAACTCTCATCCGTTGCTGGTGGGAATGCAAAACAGTACAGCTATCTTAGAAGACAGTTTATGGCTTCTTACAAAACTAAACATACTCTTAACAAGTGATTCAGCAATCGAGCTCCTAGGTATTTACCCAAAGGAGTTGAAAATTTATGTCCACACAAAAACCTGCACGTAGATGCTCACAGCATCTTTATTCATAATTGCCCAAACTTGGAAGCAACCAAGATGTCCTTCAGAAGGTAAATGTGTAAATAAACTGTGGTACATCCACACAATGGAATATTATTCAGCACTAAAAGGAAATGAGCTATAAAGCATGAAAAAACATGGAGGAACCTTAAATGCACATTACTAAGTGAAAGAAGCCAATCTAAAAAGGCTAGATACTGTTATGATACCAACTATACGACATTCTGGAAAAGGCAAAACAATGGGGATGGTAAAAAGATCAGTGGTTGCCAGAGATTAGTGGAGACAGGAAGATGAATAGGCAGAGCAGAGGATTCTTAGGGCGGTAAAACTACACTATGGTCTATAATGGTGAAAACATGTCATGATAAATTTGTCCAAACCAATAGAATGTACAGCACCTACAGTGAACCCTAAGGTAAGCTATGAGCTCTGGGTGATAATGATGTGTCAATGGAGGTTCACCAGTTTTAACAATTGGGTCACTCTGGTGGGAGATGTTGATAATGGGCAAAGCTATGCATGTGTGGGGACAGGGAGTCTATGGGAAATCTCTGTACCTCCCTCTCAATTTTGCTATGAACCTAAAACTGCTCAAAAATAAAGTCTGTTAAAAAAATCTTAAATATTAGCAAAACAAATTCAACAGGATATAGCAAGGAGTAGATCACAAACAAGTTGGATGATTTAACATATGAAAATCAACAAATTCACCATATTAACAGAATAAAAGAGAAAAATCATTCAATCATTCTGAGTAAGAGAAAGAATGGAACAAAATTCTATAAGCATTCATGAAGAAAATTTCTTAACAAACTATAAATAGAAGGGGACGTCTTTAATTTGATAAAGAATATTCCTGGGCTTCCCTGGTGGTACAGTGGTTGAGAGTCTGCCTGCCAACGCAGGGGACATGGGTTCAAGCCCTGGTCTGGGAAGATCCCACATGCCGCGGAGCAACTAGGCCCGTGAGCTACAACTACTGAACCTGCACGTCTGGAGCTTGTGCTCCGCAACGGGAGAGGCCGCGATAGTGAGAGGCCCGCGCACCACGATGAAGAGTGGCCCCTGCTCGCCGCAACTAGAGAAAACCCTCGCACAGAAACGAAGACCCAACACAGCCAAAAATAAATAAATTAATTAATTAATTTAAAAAAAATTTTTTTAAAAGTATATTCCTAAAAATCCTACAGGAAACATCTTTTGTAATGGTGAAATGTTGAAAGCTTTTACCCTAAGATTGGAAACAAGGATGTCTATCCTCACCACTCCTTTTCAACATTGCACAAGGGTTCCAGCTAGTGCAACGAGACAAGAAAAATAATTTTAAAGTAGAGGGATTAATTTTCTGAGGCAGCTGCCAAAGTTGGCAGAGGGACAGATCATGCTAATCAATGGTTGAAACCATCTCCAGGGCTACCTGGAGGCCATATTGGCCAGGCGAGTACTGCTCGGCCAGAAAGTGGTGGTCATGCGTTATGAGGACCTCAACATTTCTTGCAAACTTCTACAGAATTAAATGGAGGTAGCAGGCCTTGACCTACAAGCACATAGACACCAACCCATGCAATGGTCCTTTCCACTTCTGAGTGCCAAAGCACAGGTAGACTGTGCAAGTCCTGCTGCCCCACAAGATCGAGTATGACCAGGCCACTCTAGAGCACCTCAAAGTGTTTGACCAAAAAAAGCATATGATCATTTCTGTTCAAATGCGTGTGTCTTAAGCCCACACATAGGTTTGCCTACTTGGGGCACCTGACTTATGCATTTGGAAAAGAAGAGGTAGGATGAGGCCAAGATTCACTACATGAAGAAGAAGTAGCTCAAATGGGCCAAGAAGAACATGGGGAACAAAACCAACAAAGAGAGGTCCTCAAGACTCATAGACTCCTTACCTGAGTCCAGTAAAAACTGTTTATCCCTCAAAAATATATATATATATATATATATACATATATATATATGTTTTGTAAAGGAAGATATAAAAACATCATTATTTTCACAGGACATGTTTTAATACATACAAATTACACTTTATAAGCAACTTTGGCAAAATAGCTGGAAATAAGGTTAATGTCCAACAAAAAATCAATTGTTTTTAATATATCAAAAAAAGAATTAGAAACGAAATTTAAAATACCATTTAAAATAATATAAAAACTATAAAATGTCTAATATTTAAGAATAAATTCAATGAAAGATGTATAAACTCTCTACACAGAGAACTTTAAAACATTTTTGAGAGAAATCAAAGATGATCTTAATAAATGGAGGAATATACCATGTTTATGGGCTGGTACAACTAATACTGTGAAGTTGTAAAGTCTCCCTAAACTGATCTATAGATTTAGTGCCATCTCAATCAAAATCCTTCCATCCCAGTAGAACTTCACAAGTTGTTTTTCAAACTTATATGGAAATGTAAGAGGAAACAAAGAGATCGTTGAAATAGAATAAAAAGCTCAGACATAGACCAAAGGTTAATGAACACATGACTTTGATAACATAGGCACCTAAGGGCAATTTGGAAAGGAAGGTGTTTGCAATAAGTTGTGCTGGGATGATTGGATATCATTATTTTTGAACATTAAACTTAACCCCTACGCAAAAATCCAGGTGGACTGCAGATGTAAATGTAAAAGGCAAATAATAAAATCTCTAAGAAGATAATATAAAAGGATACCTATATGACCTTAGGACAGGGTAAACTTCTTATACTGGGCATAAAAGCTCTAATCATAAAGAAAAAGGATCATATGTTAGACTATATTATAAATAAAAATTTCTGTTCATCAAAACGACAACATTGGGCTTCCCTGGTGGCGCAGTGGTTGAGAGTCTGCCTGCTAATGCAGGGGACACGGATTCGAGCCCTGGTCTGGGAGGATCCCACATGCCGCAGAGCAACTAGGCCCGTGAGCCACAACTACTGAGCCTGCACATCTGGAGCCTGTGCTCCACAACAAGAGAGGCTGCGATAGTGAGAGGCCCGCGCACCGCGATGAAGAGTGGCCCCCGCTTGCCACAACTAGAGAAAGCCCTCACACAGAAACGAAGACCCAACACAGCAAAAATAAATTAATTAATTAATAAACTCCTACCCCCAACATTAAAAAAAAAAAAAAAAGACAACATTAAAACATTGAAAAACACTATGGTTACCAAAGGGGATAGCAGGGCGAAGGGTAGGGGGGAGGTAAATTAGAAGTTTGGGATTAACATATACACACTATTATATATAAAATAGATAGGGACTTCCCTGGTGGTGCAGTGGTCAAGTTCGATCCCCGGTCCAGGAAGATCCCACATGCTGCAGAGCAACTAAGCCTGTGCACAACAACTACTGAGCCTGTGCTCTAGAGCCCGCAAGCCACAACTACTGAAGCCCACGTGCCTAGAGCCCATGCTCTACAATAAGAGAAGCCACCTCAGTGAGAAGCCTGCGCACCTCAACGAAGAGTGGCCCCCACTCGCCGCAACTAGAGAAAGCCCAAGTGCAGCAATGAAGACCCGACACAGCCAAAAATAAAATATTAATTAATTAATTAAGTAAAAATAAAATAAAATAGATAAATAACAAGGTCCTACTTGTAGGACCTATTAATATCTTATAATAACCTATAATGGAAAGAATCTGAAAAAGAATATATATATATATATGAAACTGAATTGTTTTGCTATGCACTTGAAACTAACACATTTTAAATTAACTATACTTGAATTTTAAAAACTGGTTAAAAATAAAAACAAACAACAACAAAAAAAGAGATTGAAACAATAAGCCACAGAATGCAAGAAGATATTTGTGATACGTATTATTGGAAAAGGAATCACATTCAGAATATATTTTTAAATTCCTAGAAATTACATATTAAAGAAAAAGAAAATTAATTTTTTTGCATTGTTTAATTGAAGTATAGTTGATGTACAATACTATATAAGTTACAGGTGTACAATATAGTGATTCACAATTTTTAAAGGTTATACCCCATTTATAGTTATTATAAAATGTTGGCTATATTTCCCATGTTATACAATATATTCTTGTAGCTTATTTTATACCTGATAGTTTGTACCTTTTAATCCCCCCTCCCCTCTCCCCAGTGGCAACCACTAGTTTGTTCTATCTGTGAGTCTGCTTCTTTTTTATTATATTCACTAGTTTGCTGTATTTTTTAGATTCCACATATAAGTGATATAGACAGTATTTGTCTTTCTCTGTTTGACTTATTTCACTTAACATAACACCATCCAAGTTCATCCATGTTGCTGCAAATGGCAAAATTTCATTTTTTTATGGCTGAGTATATTTTTAAATTCCTAGAAATTACATATTAAAGAAAAAAACCCAAAATTTTGTAATGGGCAAAAGACTAGAATAGGTACTCCATAAAAGAAATACACAAATGACCAATAAACTTACCAACCTCATTCATCATCGGGGAAAAGCAAATTAAAACCACAATGAGATACCACTATATACCCTCCAGGATGGCTACAGTCAAACTGATGATAAAAAGTGTTGGTGAGAGTGTGGAACAAGAACTTATTTACAGCTGGTGAGAGCGTAAACCAATATAATCACTTTGGAAAACAGTTTGTCATTTTCTCCTAAAGTGAAATATACAATCCCAACAATTTTACTCCAAAGTATACACCAAATAGATGTGCATGCACAGTGTACCAAGAGACAAGGAAAAGAATGTCCATAGAAGCACTACTTATAAAAGCCCCAAATTGTAAACAATTCAAATGACCATCAAAAATAGAATATCATGGTCAGTTCATGCAAAGTAATGCTGTACAACAATAAATATTAATGAGCTACAGCTACTTGCAAAACCTAAATGAATGTCAAAGAAGTAATGTTGAATAAAAGGAGTCAGAGATGGTACAATTCTATTGATATGAGCTTCAAAAACCAGTGAAGTGGACTTCCCTGGTGGCACAGTGGTTAAGAATCTGCCTGCCAATGCAGGGGACATGGGTTTGAGCCCTGGTCTGGGAAGATCCCACAAGCCGCAGAGCAACTAAGCCCATGTGCCACAACTACTGAGCCTGCTAGAGTCTGCGAGCCACAACTACTGAGTCCGTGAGCCACAACTACCAAACCCTGTGTGCCTAGAGCCGGTGCTCCGCAACAAGAGAAGCCACCGCAATGAGAAGCCTGCGCACCACACGAAGAGTAGCCCCTGCTCGCCACAACTAGAGAAAGCCCGTGGGCAGCAACGAAGACCAACACAGCCAAAAATAAATAAATAAATAAATAAATTTTTTAAAAAACCAGTGAAGTGAAACTATATTGTTGAGGATGCATGTTTAGGTAGTAAAACTAAGGAAAGCAAACCAAGGGGTTACCTTAAACGGTTGCAGATACTTCACGGGGAGGGAGAGGTGTTGATTGGGAAGTGGAACGAGGGGACCTGCTGAATGCTAATAGTTTTATTTTCTGACATGGGTGTTGTTACAGGGTGTTTTTCTTACGATAATCTGTTTAGCTTAGCTATACATTTTAAAAAATATTTATTTATTTATTTGGCTGCATCAGGTCTTAGTTGCGGCATGCAGGATCTTCATTGCGGCACGCGGGCTTCTCTCTAGTTGTGGCACGTGGGCTCAGTAGTTGTGGTGCAGGGGCTCAGTTGCCCCGTGGCATGTGGGATCTTAGTTCCCCGACCAGGTATCGAACCCGTAATCCCCTGCATTGGAAGGCGGATTCTTAACCACTGGACCACCAGGGAAGTCCCTAGCTATACATTTTTATTTCGTGTGCTTTTCTATATGTATTTCACTATAGAAAAATATTTTTGTTTAAGTGGCTCGACCTCACACCATATAAAAATATTAACTAAAAATGACTTATAGACCTAAATGTGAAAGCTAAAGCTTTAAAATTCTTAGCAGAAAACATAGGAGTAAATTTCTGTAACTTCAGATAAGGCCATTGTTTCTTAGAGACAAAAGCATGAACATCTGAAAAAAATAGATAAATTGGACTTCATCAAAATTTAATACTTCTGTGCTTCAAAGGACACCATCAAGAAAGTAGAAAGGCATCCCATGGAATTGTTACCAAATTGGTCAACTGGACCCCCTCCAGGGTCCTAGCCTGGGCCAAGACCCCTTGTCTTGGCTAGGGAGGTTCTTTTTCCACTAGGACTCACACAGCCAATAACAAAACTAATTCAATGGCCAAAGAAGGAACTTAACTTGCAAATCAACTTCACAACCCAATTCAGCAGAGACACCATATATATAGGAGGACCTATACCATATGTATAGGTAAAAGGGAGGGAACTGGAAAGAGTGGGAAGAATATTCATGACTTATCCCAGAACAGGAGTGTGGTTTGGACCCAGAACTGATGCAACTCTCCTTTTCAGTCCTTATATGGACTTTTCTGGTTGTTGTCACGACAACTGTCCACTATCATGGCGCAAGTGGGTGTATCATTTAGCATGCTAAGGTATTAAAATGAATGTATAATAAGGCTCTAGGTCTACTGGAAGTTAGATCTTCTGCCACATTGGGTCTAGTTGGTTCTTACCAGCTCTTGTTTTTCTCTTTGCAGCTTCCGCCTGAAACTTAGTTAAGAGCAATTGGTTTCCTTTTGAGGGAGGGGCAGGGGTGTGATTCCGGGGCAATAGTGTTGGTAACAGAATGGGAAATAATATTTGCAAATCATATATCTGATATAGGACTAGCATCCAGAATATGTAACGAACTCTTACAACTCAATAAAAAGACAAAAGTTCAATTCAAAAATGAGCAAAGAAGAAAGAGGAGGCTGAGAATGAGCTAAAGTTTATGAAAGAAGAATAAGAAAGAGTAAAGCATTTGGTTTGCAAAGCTGTAACACGCTAATGAGTAGCAAAGAGAAGGCAAAATGTTTTACTCCTAACTGCTGCATCAAAGAGTACAGTATGGAAAATACAGGAAAATAAATATTGTGAAGGTGAAAAATTAAAGCTCCTGTTATAAGAAAAGACTATCAGAGAGCACTGAGTTGTCTTCACTGAAGTCAAGCCTCCATACCCAGATAAACTATATGCCATACTGCCATATAAAGTTTAAAAAATCCTAGGGAAAAAAAAAATTGACAAAGGATTTGAATGACATTCCTACAAAGAATATATACAAATGGCCAATAAGCACATGAAGAGATACTCAACATCATTAGGGAAATGCAAATGAAACCCACAATGACATAATACTTCTCATCCACTGGCATAACTAAAATGAAAAAAACAGATAATAACAAATGTTGGAGAGGATGTGGAGAAATTGAAACCTTCATACCTTGTTGATGGGACTGGGAAATGAAACAGCCAGTTCAGAAAACAGTTTGACAGTTTTGACAATTCCCAAAATGTCAAACTACCATAAGACCATGCCTAGGTATAAACCCAAGAGAATGGAAAACTTATATCCACACAAAAACTGGTCCACAGGGACGTCTTCCCTGGCGGTCCTGTGGTTAAGGCTCCATGCTTCCACTGCAGGTGACCCGGGTTCGATCCCTGGTCAGGGAACTAAGGTCCTGCGTGCCACACGGTGCAGCCAAAACAAAAACAAAACTAAACTAAACTAAAAAAACCTGGTACACAAACGTTCAAAGTAGCATTATTCACAATAGAGGAAAAAGTGGAGACAACCCAAAGGTCTATAAACTGATAAATAAAATGGAATATTATTTGCCATAAAAAAGAAGGAAGCACCAATCCATGCCACAGCATAAATGAACCTTAAAAACAGTATGGTAGGTGAAAGAAGCCAGACACAAAAGGCCAAATATTTTATGTTTCCATTTATATGATGTGTCCAGAATAGGCAAATCCATAGAGACACAAAATGGATTAGCAGTTGCCAGAGGATGGAAGGACGAGGGAATGAGAAATGATTGCTAATGGGCATGGGGTGTTTTGGGGGAATGAGGAAATGTTCTGGAATTAGACAGTGGTGATGACTGTGCAATTCTGTGAATATACTAAAAACCACTCAATCATATACTTTAAAATGATTAATTTTATGGTATGCAAATTATATCTTAATAAATTTGTTATTCAAAAAAAAGGAAAGAAAAGTGGTTGTATGACTTCATACTCTCACTAGCAGTGTATTCAGTTCAGATTGATTTATGCAATTTTTTTTTTTTTTTTTTTTTTTTTTTTT
>NC_041228.1:34157569-34158982 GCF_002837175.3 Physeter macrocephalus | reverse complement strand
AGCGGCCTTGGCTCACGGGCCCCGCCGCTCCGCGGCATGTGGGATCTTCCCATACCGGGGCGCGAACCCGGTTCCCCTGCATCGGCAGGCGGACGCGCAACCACTGCGCCACCAGGGAAGCCCGATTTATGCAATTTTTTGATTAGCTAAGCTAGCTTCTACCTTCTCAGTGCTTTTTAAATTTTTATTTATTTATTTTGGCCATGCTGCGCAGCTTGCGGGATCTTAGTTCTCCAACCAGGGATTGAACCTGGGCCCTCGGCAGTGAAAGCAGAGTCCTAACCAGGGAATTCCCACATTGCATTTTTTAAAAAATATTTACTTATTTATTTATGTGGTTGCACAGGGTCTTAGTTGCAGCAAGCGGGCTCCTTAGTTGTGGCACATGGGCTCCTTAGTTCTGGCTCATGGACTCCTTAGTAGTGGCATGAGAACTCTTAGTTATGTCATGCAACGTGGGATCTATTTCCCTGACCAGGGATCAAACCCAGGCCCCCTGCATTGGGAGCACAGAGTCTTAACTGCTGCACCACCAGGGAAGTCCCTCACATTGCATTTTTTAGAATGTCTCTATCATTCATCCAAAGAATGATTTATTGAGTGACTACTGTCTGCCAAGCACTAAGTATTACAGCGGGCTCCTTAGTTGTGGCACATGGGCTCCTTAGTTCTGGCTCATGGACTCCTTAGTAGTGGCATGAGAACTCTTAGTTATGTCATGCAACGTGGGATCTATTTCCCTGACCAGGGATCAAACCCAGGCCCCCTGCATTGGGAGCACAGAGTCTTAACCGCTGCACCACCAGGGAAGTCCCTCACATTGCATTTTTTAGAATGTCTCTACCATTCATCCAAAGAATGATTTATTGAGTGACTACTGTCTGCCAAGCACTAAGTATTACAGATAGATGCAATGGGACAGGCAAGGTCTCTGCTCTCACGGAGCTTACAATCCAGCGGCAAGGGGTGAGAGAATAGGGCTGCAGATACTTTTACAAAAGGTAAGCCACTTGCCCAAAGTCATACAGTTAGTAATTAGTGGAGTCATCATGGAAAGAAAGATCAAGTCTGATAGGACCTTAGTGGTCATTAATCCAATGCCCTCATTTTACAGAAGAATCTGAGGCTCAGAGAGGTTAAATTGCCCAGTGACACATCCAAACAGTGACACAAGTTTGGGAGCCCAGGGGGACCCTAGAAAACTCTTCAGCTAACCCAAAGGGCCTCAGGAGTTTAAGATGCCCCTCAAAAATGGGAAAGCTGGGCTTCCCTGGTGGCGCAGTGGTCGAGAGTCCGCCTGCCGATGCAGGGGACGTGGGTTCGTGCCCCGGTCCGGGAAGATCCCACATGCCGCGGAGCGGCTGGGCCCGTGAGCCATGGCCGCTGAGCCTGTGCTCTGCAATGGGAGAGGCC
>NC_041228.1:34133486-34157421 GCF_002837175.3 Physeter macrocephalus | reverse complement strand
GTGAGCCATGGCCGCGGAGCCTGTGCCCTGCAATGGGAGAGGCCACAACAGTGAGAGGCCGCAAAAAAAAAAAAAAAAAAAAAAAAAAAGGGAAAGCCTCCCACATGCATTCAACAACTGTTCATTGCTGATTGCCACATGCTAGGCATTGTGCCACGAACCTGTAGCCTAGCAGTGAACAAGACAGATGACGTCCTTTCCCTGTGGCTTCATGGAGTCTGGAGGTTCCCAAGTGCAAGTTGACAGCTGTTTCAGTGGCTGCCTGAAAGTCCTCATGGGAGGCAAAGATACCTAGAGATTTTGGAGCCCTTGCCAGATTATGATTCCATTGGTGATTCTGGTCTGGAGTGGTCTGGAGTGGGCCTTGAAATCTGTATTTTTAATACTCTCCAAAGGCAACTCTGGTGAGCAGCCAGGTTTTGGGACCACTGATCTAGTGTACCTCACAACTTGGCTTTTAGAGCTGAGATAAGCGAGATCTGGAGAGACTCATCCAATTCCACAACTAGAGAAAATCTGTCTAATGCCCATCCCTGGGGCAAAGCACTTATTCATTCTTAAGCAAATATTGAGCATCTACCATGTACCATGCAATAGTCTAGGAGCTAGGGATAGAGCAGAGATAAGACAGTACAGTTCCTGCTCTAATGGGCTCACATTTGTCGGGGTGGGGGTAGGAGGCAGGAATAAAGCCAAGAAAGAAAGAAACCAGGTCATTTAAACTCTAATAATGACAAGGGAGATCAAGGGAGTGCCAAGTCAGCACCGAGTCAGCGGAAGAGAATACGTTAGGTTGAACCGTGTAAAATTGTCAATATTTGACCATTTTTGATCTACAGAAACAACAATTTCATGTGGTTCAGCTTTATAAATAGGAGTTAGAGAGAGGTTGAGCCGTCTCTCCCCAGGAAAAAAAAAAAAGGGGAAGAAGGTCTCAAGATGGATAGGATTTGAACATGAGAATGACAGATAAAATCCTAGAGGAAGGGTTTTGTTTAGAACAAAGTCTCTGAGGAGAAATTATGGAAGAGAGGCTGGAGAGAAGGGACATGCATTCCATAGCTGTGGAGGGCACTGTGTAGAAATGGCACAGTCACCAAAGAAGTGCAAGGCATGATCACTATTCTTAAGTTACTTACACGTTGATTACAGACACAATCAATAAAACCCATGAATAATAAAAAAGTCAAATACTTCCACACAAAGATTCATGCTATAGCCACTGCTGCAAACATCCTGCCCAGAGCTGCCCGCCCTCGGTCCCTGACTAAATGCCACTTCCTCTGTGATACTATCCATTACCTCCACAGTCAGGGGAGATTGCTCCCTCCCCGAAACCTTCACCATTCACTCTTCATACCTCTCTCTCCATCTACTGTCATCTCCAGCTACCATGGTAATTTCCAGGCTTAACTTCCTTCCACTTAGTGGGCTTCTTTAGGGAAAGGACTATGTCACATTCACCTGGGCTCTTCTGCCAGTGCGTGACTGTCATTAGGACCAGCTCAATGGAGAAGAAATGAATGAATGGGCGGATGAATGAGTGAATGAGAACTATCTCCAAATTTTGTTTGTCTTTAAGGTTATGTAAGGCTGCAGTAAATTGTCCCAAGTAACTAATTTAGGGATTAAAGTGCAGTTCAGGTCTGGGGTGAGCTACTTACCAAAGCAAGGTCCCTGTCCCATGGGGACCTTTAAGTTCCATCTCACAAAGATAAACCTTTCCATATTAGGGGGCAGTCCACGTTTGCACAATACAATTAAACCCCAAGACAGCGTCTGGCCCCCATATGGGAGGGGCCGCCTGGCTGAATACATAACCAGGTCACAGCCACTCTGGCTCTGGCTCTGGCCTGCCCCATCGCCCCGGGTACAGAAATCTCCCATCCTACTGACCCCGACAGAGCCTCATCCTGGCCACCTGCAAGTCCTGTTTTCTGTGGAAATGACACACAGCTGCCGGCCACATTTCCCACAGCGGTCCTGTGTGTACTTGGAAATCATTAGCTTCCCTCCCGTGTATATTTTCTGTAGAGGAAATAACTCCTTCAGCTTCCTCATAGGCCCCTTTTCCAGCCACTGAAGTGGCCACCAGGGCTCAATATTGGACCTGGCCTGGCCAAGTCTATGTGATTCAGAGGCTGCTTATTCCAGTTTGTGAATTACCCAGGACTTCTGCTTGTTTTCCTTTCTGCTTCTGCTGTTTACATGTGAGGAGATTTTACTGCTCAGTATCATCTCCCTCAGTGTCTGGGAAGAATACTAATGCTCATGTCTGTTTAGTGCTTTCCAGTCTACAAGATGACATTACATACATAAACTGATTTTAGCCTCCTAACAGTCCTGCAGAATAGGTTTCATTATTCTCTGTTTGCAGCCAAGCAATGATAAATGACTTGTCCGCCATCACACAGCCAGAATGTACGAGAATTGGGTCTTGAACCCAGCTTCTGATTCTCTGTCTGGTGTCGTTACTTTTCAACCCTTCAGGGAATGCAAGCTTTCCACTTTGCTATCCATTAGAAGTCACGGCAAGAGCTGAATGGGAGAGTGGTTTACTGATACTACCATTAGAAGTCTTCTGCAAATGTAATTCTGTTGGCTCCGCTGGTTGGAATTTCCACAGTGGCAGCAAGGCCGTGGCATCCACCCTTGAGTGGTCTGCAGCTCCAACAACCACATTGCCTTGGCCCCAAATGGATACACTTTCTGAGGAGGGTAAATTCTCAAATTTTGTATCGCTCCTGAGGGTGATGGCATGTATCCTGTTGACGTTCTGTCCACTGGGTCACAGTGTTCTAATCACTCAAACAAATAAACCCAACATTTAAGTTGTGCTTTACAACTTTCAAAGCATTTGGCAACTAACCCTCTGAGCTGTATATGGAAGGAAAATAACACTATTAATATCTCCCCTTTAAAGATGAGAAGGATAAGGCTCAGAGAGCAACTCTGAGCAAATTTTCAAGGTCCCACAGTTGGGCATCCTCAAGGGGAAGGTATCTTCTGACTCCAAATCTTATGCTCTTTCCAGAAAAACCAGTTAGCCACAATATCAATATATGATGATAATAATTAACATGTGTGTAGGGCTTTAAGGTTTTACCAGGCATTTTCACAAATATTAGTTCATTTCATCTTCAAAAACCCCTGTAAGTTGATACTGTTATTAATTACCCCCATATTGCTTTTAAATTCTCAGTCATATTATCATTTATACCCTTTCACCTCGGTGCAGTAAATGCAACCCTGAAAAACATTCATTTATGCTTTCAACAGATGTTTTTGATCCCCTGTGTATAAGAAAGACCCTGCCCTGGTTCCTGTGGTCAGAGCCTGTGATTTCTGCACTCCTGATTCGCCTGGTACACAGTCACCAGAATTGGAACATCATAGCTGTGATTAGCTGTGACATGACAGGGGCAGATAGATCAACCAGAAATGGGGTGAAGGGAAGTGACCTACCACAGGGCAAAAAAAGGCAGCCTCTCAAATTGCCCCACGGGCTTCAATTAGTGGCTGTTTCCACAGACTAAAAATTAGATTTTATATGAACAGCCTAAGAAGGAACACCAGCCTAGCCTGGGTCTCTAAGCCACAGCCCCACACAAAGGTACCAATCATTATGAGTCATGTCATGGTCAAATGCTGAGAATACTATTACAGGACATGGCTACTGAATCAACAAATGATGAAAGGTTGGCTCGAGCGCTCCGTCGACCAGCCCCAGCGCTCATGGTCTCGTTCATTGGGCAATTGGCAGCGCATTATTTCAATGATTAAGAGAGAAAGAGGACAAGGGCATATGCTCTCTTTTCTTCACTTCTTCCTCCTCCCCTTTTCACCCTCTTTTCTCTATAGCTACTGGATAAGGAAAGGTCAATGATTAAATGGAGACACAAGAGACTAAATCGGACAGGTGTAGTAGACATGGGTGGCCTGGGGAGACTGGATTCTGTGGTCAGAGCCTATGGTTTCCGCACTCCTGATTCTCCTGGACACTGGGGAAATGGCCGGGTTGGTGGAGTTCTAGATTTGCCTTGATATTTTAACCCACGTGAGGGCAATTCACTACTGTTCCTATTGTTCAGTGCCACTCTGATGTCACCAAGGTGCTGAACAACCTGCCAAGGGACAGGCTTGATTTCTGTCATCTTTCCATGAGAAGTGGAGCTGGGAGGGGTACGCGAGGAATAGGGAAAGAATTTACACCTCCTGAAGACAGGCTCCAAAACTGGGGCCTTTTCAACTGTCATTAAGGTAGTCTTTTGACACGAAAAGGCATCAGCAGAAGCAGTGTGAAAGCAAGGCTGTGAAAAATGAAAAGAAGGAAGTCAAAGAGTGCTGATGTTCTATGTGTTTGCCCTGCCCCCATGCTAACCCACACGTCCTCCAACCAGCTGTGCTGGACAGTCTCCCTTCCTCTCCGCATCCACTCTCTACCCTTCTCCGCAGTGCTCTTCCCCTTGGAGGCACCCCTCTCCCTTGACTGCATCCATGGGACTCCCTTGCCCTCGGTCTCTAGTGATGTTAGGCCAATGGCTGGCACTAGCAGGAGATCAAAGGGTTGCAGGAGAGACAGCTCAGGCACTGATGCCCCCAGCTCCCTCCCAGGGCTTGCACTCCTGGTAGAAGCCCGTCTCCTATAGCTCCAGCTCTCCCCAGATTCCAGTCACTGTCCCCTCTCCTCCCCTCTCCTCTCCAGGCTGCAGGTGATACAGCTTTTAGCTCTTGTTCACCCCCAGTGCTTCACCAAGTCTTGTCGGTTTTTCTAAATAGTTCCGCCATTAAATGTTATTCAATTGCTCTTCTGGGAGTGCCATGCGATTGCAGGCAGGCCCCTAACCATTGTACATCCCAAAGCCTGTTGCCCCTAAGGTTTTAGCCTGTCCATCCACCTGCCAGCCCCTTCACTGAAATGCGAACTCATTTCCCTCCTTCTTTCCTCTGTTCCTCACTCTACAGATTCAAAGCTCCCAATCTTTTTCCCTGTCTTTATTGTTCATCTGGGTCATTCCAATTAATGTATGTGAAAGTAACACACCCTAAGGCAATGTTTCTTGACCTTAACAATTACATCTACAACAACAACAACAACAAAATTCCCTCAAACAGACAGGATTGTCAGGCTCTCTTTTAAAGTGAATTTCACCCTAGGAAAATGTAAGCAAATCAAAGTAGTGTGTCAAAGGGCAGCTTTGTGAACTAGGCCCTTCCACTTATTTTAATATGCCTTCCCACCTCCTGGGAATCTCTAAAATATGGATGAGATTTAACCTTAATAAGGGTCATATGAATTTTTTTAAAGATTTTCAAAAATAAATTCTAAATGAACCTGTAAAAATTAGAATAAAAGAAGTCTTGGGATATTTTCTCAGGAATCTACTCCCTGGGGTGGCTTTTGGTGCTCTACAATTAACTGTAGCTAGCATAAAATATTGAATCCAGGAGATCTGCAGTGGATTTATTGAGTAAGAAAGATGCCAAACCAAGTTTGGAACTCCTGTCCATATTCTAGACGTGGGAGTCTTTGTCTGGTCTGAAAGATCCAATGGAGAAAGAGAAAAAGAAGGAAGAATAGAGAAACTCCATTTCCAGAACTATTGAGGAGGTTAGATAACATAGAAACCTTCCTGCTACAAACTCCTTTACGTGCTAGATAAAATGCAACAAACATCCTTTTAAATGTGTAGCGGAGCTCCTGAGAAAGCAAGAGAAATCTCCAAAGGCCCAGAGGAAAGATGGAACTGAAAATGAGAGAGAAAGGGCCAAGGCTGCCACTGTAGTAGCTTGGATGGGGGTGTCTGCCCCCATGTAGGTAATCGGGGCACTTGGGATCTTATGGCCACAAGGGGACAGTAGAGTAGGCAGAGAGTTGGAACTGACAGCCCTGCCTGTAGCTACAACCTTGAAGGGTTATGTCCCTGGGGAAGGAAAGAACTAGAAAATACCTACCCACCAGCACAGCGAGATGACAGGAAGCATGTAGGTTTCAGTCCAGGCTCTGGGTGGGGATAAGAAGAGTCAGAACTGATCATTTCTCACCAAGGCTTATCTCACCAGGGAGTTTGGAGCTCTAGTGTATGTATTCTACTTCTGTGATTTGTAAATCTTTCAGCTAAGACATTAACATAGAATGTGGTTCTAGGTCAGTGATACACCTAGGACTCCCGCAGAAGCACATGCAAACACAAACAGACACACACACACACACACACACACACACACACACACACACTTCCCAAAAACACATCTCTGAAAAATATACTTTCAACACAGGTTGCACAGGGGCTGTCTTGGTAAAAGCCTGCTGAAGATGAAATTACAATAGAAAATTCAAGATTCACACTAAGTCCCAAGCGGAAATAAATAAATAAAAATTAAATCCACACCTTGACACGTAGGAAATTTCAAAACACCAAAGAGTCTGAGAGAGAGAGAACAGTTTACCTACAAAAGAACAACACTTAGGCTGGTAGCAAAAGCAACAATAGAAACTAGAAACTAATGGAATCATATTTTCAAAGTGCAGAGAGAAAAATAACTGCCGACCTGGTTTACCTATCATGGTGGAGAAACAGTGAAATACAGACATTTCCAGGCATAAGAGAGCCACCCACCAAGGAGCTTTACTGAAGAGACTAGTAAAACGTATGCTTGGAAGGACACTGAACTCAGAAAGAGAGAGTAGCACTCAAAAAGCAATGGTGGGGCTTCCCTGGTGGCGCAGTGGTTAAGAATCCACCTGCCAATGCAGGGGACACGGGTTCGATCCCTGGTCCGGGAAGATCCCACATGCCGCGGAGCAAATAAGCCCGTGTGCCACAACTACTGAGCCTGAGCTCTAGAGCCTGCAAGCCACAACTACTGCACCCTCGTGCCACAACTACTGGAGCCCACGTGCCTAGAGCCTATGCTCTGCAATAAGAGAAGCCACGACAATGAAAAGCCCGCGCGCTGCAACAAAGAGTAGCCCCCGCTTGCCGCAACTAGAGAAAGGCCAGGGGCAGCAACGAAGACCCAACGCAGCCAAAAATAAATTAATTAATTAATTAAAAAAAAAAAAAGCAATGGTGAACAGAGAAATCAGTAAACATAGGGGAAAATCCAAACAAGTGCATAAAATAAGAACAATGATAGCAACTATTTGGGGAGTATAAAAAAGTGAGACTAAAACATTGGGCAATATGTAAGCCGAGGGCAGAATGATCACGGTGAAGTCGCTCTACCGTCCGTATCTGCTTTAGGAGAGGGAGAAAGATGTGGCAGTGTTTATGGACTTAGACTTTGCCAAATTTCATAAGCTTAATGAAAAATTTAAGAATAACCAGGAAAATAATAGAAATTGAACAAATGATTCTTAAACCAGAAGAGAAGAAAATGGATGGTGGTCTCAGAGAGGAGACAGGCAATTCCACCAGAGCAGATATGGAAGGAATTTCCCACCCACATTGGCCAGTGCTCATGGAGAAATCCAGGCCCAAGACAAGAGAAAACCTGTTCTTTGATGAGAATGTATCCAGAGTGGGTCTACAAAGAGACCAAGGTCAGTGGAATTCAGGAAATCTGAGAAGCTCGGGGTTAAGGGTGGGATAAATGAATATATAGTGAGCACATTGTCCAGGAAAGCTGTTTCTCTAAGCTGTTTACATACTTAACGCTTGAATTGTATGTGCTCTATACTGTTTTCTATCGATTAAACTTTAAAACATAGCATTTATTTCTGATTTTAACACAATATATGTTTAAAATTCAGAAAGTGCAAAGAATTCAACTTCTTAATGCAATTATATGGTTAGTGAATCCCTACTACCTTTCAGGTGCTATAAATACCAACTCAGCTAGAGGTCCTCGAAAACCTCCCCCTTTTGGAATTTTGTATTCAGCGGCGTTTGTGAGAGGAGATTCCTGCCGTAAGTCACAGTATCTCTGAAGATCCATTCCCCTCTCTTCCACTGTGAGTGGACATGCAGCAAAAACAGGGTATTAACTCGGAAAAAGAGGCTGGAGCCATCTCCTAAAACCCAAGTATTTGGAACAAGAACTCAAATCCACAAATGCACAGAGCCCTTTCCATGTTCAAATTGCCCAAGGAAGGCTAAGTAAAAACATGACCTTATTCACACAGTCTTTTATAAGTGTGTGTTTTGCTAAATATACCAGTTTCATGCTTGATTTTCCCCCCTTATTACTGTTGAACAACAGTTATATGCTAGGTCATTTGTGGTCCGTTTATCCCTAGATTTGTTCATTTTTCCTATTGGACATTTTGCTACCCATGGGAGTGATTATCAATGACATTATTTGCTGAATTAAACATCAAGAGATGTTACATAAAACCCAGATAACCAAAATCGCTTAAAAATGTTTGAAGATCCTATACCCCACATCCCCAGATGTCAACAGCTGCCGCCTGCAGATGGAACACACACTCCCAGGTGGTCCCCCTCCACATTTCCCCTTGTTCTTATACCAGGCCACCCTCATTTACTGTGTCCTCTGCCTGGCCCCTGTAGGCCTCTGACACTGACACAACTCTAATCTTTTATTTCCTGTCCTGACTTAAACTGCCTAAAATAACTCCTCAACAACCCAATACTTATGGTAAAAGTCTTATTTAAATCCATGCAAGTCATAAAATGCCAAAAATCTAAAAATCCTCTACTATGGGTAACATTTCATTTTCACCTAGTTACCAAGGTTACACTATCAAATATTTTTATCCTCAATATTAACAGTCAATCCAGGAATTATACAAGTTGTCAGTTTGCAATTATCCTAACATCTCTTTCTAGATATTCCTGCCTCTGTTTCTTATTAGTGAAAAAAATCCCTCCTAACTATGTCCTGCCTCAAACCACATAATGTCACAAGACAGCATCTGAAATGATAATTGTTTCAATATCCTTAATCTTCAGCAACTTCAATAACTCTCCAAAATGCAATGTAATAAGGGAATTAACTTTTATATCTTTTGGTCAGTTTGCTTTGAACCACGAAGCAGAGCTCTTTCTGGGCTTTTGGTTCTGATGCATTTCAGAAAGATAGTTACTTACATAGTTAGTTTTAAAATTCTTAACACTACAACTCTGTAATTTTCTTATACAATTATCTACTTACAACAGGTTTCATGCAAAAAGACATGTAACCAGTATCTAGTTTTATACTGCTGGCCTATTTGTTTTAGTCAGAGTTTGGCTGACTTTGTAGAACAAAATGAAACCTCACCCTAAAACTTTTAACACCTAAATAGTCAAAATACACTAGATTTTTGCTCTGCCAAAAATCTCCGTGCTAATGTTCTAATGCAATTGAGCTGTGGGAAAGAATATACGCAACTTTTTCTCAAAGGGATTCAGAAGTGATTTAAAATTAATTTCTCATCATTGATTAGAAAATAATCTCTCAAGAAGAATTCCTCAAAATCACATGGAAATTTTTCATGACCCTCTGCAGGGTATAAAACAGTATTTAAAAAGCCATTGAACATACTTGGAATTTACTTTTGAGCAGGCTGTTACCTACAATCTAGAAAACTGTATTTCCAAGTTAGTGATGACAAATTTCAAAGGCCTTTTCCTATTGCCTCAAAATTCTTAATTTGCTCTTCTCTCTCAGTTTTTATTTCTACCTTCTTCAACTTCCCCTTATCTTTTATTTTCTCAACTTTCTCTCTAAAAAATGTGTAGGTCCTCTCAGACCCTCTGGTTCCTTCTCATTGTACAAGAGTACAATACAATGACAAAATAGCATATCAGTTATTCACCAAAATCTTGGGGAAAATGTTCTGCTATATTACAAAGTACAACTTTACTTTAGGAAACTACTTATAATTAATACATCTTTTTGTCATTCATAAAATTGTATATATTTTTGTCAGTTTGTAAAGTGGCAGTTAAAATGAAAATTAGGAAGGAGATCTAAAAGGCAGCTGGTAATGGGCATGAAATTAGCATCAGCAATCACTAACAGGCACTTTATTTTTTTTGGCACTAACTCTGGTTTATCACTGGACTTACAACTCCCTGTTACTTACACCAGCCCATGTCACTCCCTTTCTCATGATTTCCTTATTTAGGTTACCTGCCTCACCCCAAAAGCATTTCAGTTTGCAGCCTCAGAAACAGTAAAAACCAGAAATGCTGAAGGCAGGAATGTAATTCAAGGACTGTGCAGTGGGGAAATTACTTCAGGTCCTATCCAACTTGGAAACTGAAAATTCTGGTGAAAATTCATAGCATCCAATGAAACTATCTCACATGTACAACATAGGGAGCTGAAGATGGAGAAACACAGGAAAGGAAAGCCCTCCCAAACCCCCCGTCCCAGGATAACAGGCATTATTCTGCAGAGAGCTTATAGTGAAAGACAGCACTGCACACACCTAGTACAACCAGTAACAACAGGAGCCTAGAACTTTAGGGAAACAGTTGATGATTCACTGGTTTACAGGAGAAACTCTCTTAACAGAGGCAATCAGTATTGATAATTTGTCTGTTAATAAAAAATTTGCTTAGAGCATGGAATCTTTAAAAAATGACATAGATACCTTATCTATTTTGTTTTAACGTAAAACATATAAACACCAGTCTTCAAATACAGGGGCAAATTTATATGGCTAACTTAAAACTACATATACTTAGCATCAGTCTTTAAATGTAGAGCTAAGTTCTTTTCTTTTAGTATAGATCAATGGATTTCTGAGTTGTCTTTCCTACGTAAGCTATGCCCATCATGTATCGCCCTAAATTTCTAGTTTGGGTGATGTTAAAGTGGAGTGAAGCCTCTAGGGCATTTGTGAAGCAGATGGAATGTATTTTTCTGCAGATTTTTACAATCTTCTTTCCAATCTTTTACAATTGTCGTGGTCACATCACATTCAAAAACAGCTTTTTTCAGCAACTCATCTTACCAATATTTTTCAAAGTAATAAATTTAGTTTTCAATAGTGTATTCGTTTCCCAGTGCTGCTGTAACAAATTACCACCACCTGAGTTGCTTAACACAAGACCCATTTACTATCTCAGAGGTCTTTGGTCAGAGCTCAGTAAGCTCTGCTTAGAGTCCCACAAGGCTGAAATCGAAGTGTTGGCCAGAGCTTCGTTCCTGACTGGAGGCTCTTACGGGAGAATCACTTCCAGAATCATTTGGGTTATTGGCAGAATTTATTTCTGTGAGGTTGTAGGACTGACATCCCTGATTCCTGGTGGTCTTTTGGCCAGGATCATTCTCATCTTCTAAAGGCTGCCCACATTCCTCGGCTCTTGTCGTCTTTTCTCAGTCTTCAAAGCCAGCACTGGCGGGGGAGTTCTCACACTTCTGATCTTTCTGCTCTCCCCTTATACCTCGTCTCTTCTGCTTTTAAGGGTTCATGTGATTACTTTGGACCTATCTGGAAAATCCAGGATAATCTCCCTATTTTAAGGTCAGCTGATTAATCATTTTAATTCCATCTGTGAAGTCCCTATAAAACAGTACCTAGATTAGTGTTTGAATAACCAGGGGATGAGAATCTTGGGGGAAATCTTTAGAATTCTGCCTATTCTAAACAGCATCAACAGCTCTTCTGCTTCATACTCATATTTCGCCAAATTAAGAAATATTTGATTAAATATTTAAAATAACAAGCACAAGTGGCAAAAAGCAATTTGGGGACAAAAAACAACGAAATCACTCAATTTGTGGGAATGGAAGTATGTGATTATACCAGAGAGTAGCCTACTAGCCATGAGCGTGCAGTGTATCATAAACATTTGTCAGTAAGTTTTCCTGAGAGATGGTGAGTCGACTGGTCAGTTAAATGTAAGTTGGTTAGAAGAGTTCTACTGTAATAAATGAAAGGAGAAAAGTCATATGATCATTTTGATAGATACTGATTGGAAGCTCTGAATGGTTGGGGATTGTTCTGATGGCATTTTCTGAAGAGTAATTGGATGGGGTCCCAGCTTCTTTTTAGCAACCCTCTCAGATTAAAGTGTCTGAAATTTCTTCTTTGTGGCTGATCACTTTCTCTGCAGGGTAATCTTCCAGAACTGTCTGAGGTGGAGCTGGTAATAGGAAAAAGCCCAACATCCAGTGCTATGAGAGCCAAGCTTGGGAATGGGGCCAGTGGTTCAGAATGTAGACTTTTACATTTTTTCTGCCACTGTTTGCAGCCTGTACTTCATCCTGTGTCCTCATGCCAGTTTCTTGAGTTCTGCTGGTTCATATTGTGCGTCCTGCCTGAAAGTACCTCTCTCCTCTCTGCTACGTCTTACACTCCACCATATGCTTTACAGCTTTGAAATTTTTCTTTTCTCTTCTCTCTGTTTCTGCAACATCTGGAACATATGTCCCCTTACTTGGCACTTAGTGCACTTTTCAAAATGTCTACACGTGATTTGGACATTTTACCAATTTTATCGGGAAATGTAACTTGACACTTCCTTCACATCATATTATTAAAACTATTGTACTGGGGACTTCCCTGGTGGCACAGTGGTTAAGAATCCACCTGCCAATGCAGGGGACATGGGTTCAAGCCCTGGTCCGGGAAGATCCCACATGCTGTGGAGCAACTAAGCCTGTGCGCCACAACTACTGAGCCTGCACTCTACAGCCTGCAAGCCACAACTACTGAGCCTGCATGCCACAACTACAGAAGCCCGCACACCCTAGAGCCCGTGCTCTGCAACAAGAGAAGCCACTGCAATGAGAAGCCCGTGCACCACAACGAAGAATAGCCCTCTCTCGCCACAACTAGAGAAAGCCTGTTCACAGCAATGAAGACCCAACACAGCCAAAAATAAATAAATAATATTTTTTAAAAAATTGTACTTAGTTGGGACAATGTAAATACAAATTTTTTTCCTACATAAACATCAGCCCCCCAAAAGTCTTTCATCGTTATGTACTTATATATTATGACACTTGGATATTAAAAATCAAGAAGCATTTTATTGATAAAACATTGACTAGAGAGGCATTCTGTCGGACATACTTGCTTCATGAGAAGAAAATTTCTTCCACTCAAAGGAAAGCAGGAAAAAAGAAAAAAGAAAAAATGAAAGTAGAAATGCCATGTAAGAAACAAATCCTAATATAATATTAAGTAAAATATATGTACATGGTAAAGTTACTGTATTAGAGTTCGCCAGAGAAACAGAACAAAAAGGATAGATAGATAAACTATCTCTGTATAAAGACTATAGAGAGATACTAGATGATTGATTGTAAGGACTTGGCTCACGTGATTATGGAGGCTGACAAGTCCCTAGATCTGCAGTCAGCAATCTCGAGACCCAGGAGAGCCACAACTAGAAAAAACCTGTAAGCAGCAACGAAGACCCAACGCAGCCAAAAATAATATAAATAAATAAAACAGAAGGGCATAGAAAAGTTAGAAATAGAAGGATAGAAAAAGATATACCAGGCAAAAATAAAAAATTAAAAGAAAGCTGAGGTAGCAATCTTAATACCTGAAAGACTAAAATTCAAATAAAAAGTAGAATTAAAGTTAGTAAGGGATAATTATACTAATAAAAACAAAATGATACAACCATGTACACATAAGCACTTAATAAAACAGTCTCAAATATATATTAAATCACAACTGACAGAAATAGATACATTAATTATAGTTGGAGATTTTAACTGATAGATCAAGCAGATAAAAAATAATAGAGATGTGGGAATTTCTGAAAATATAATTAATAAGCTTGAGCTGACCGAAAAAAGTAGGAGAATGAGATATTTAGCACAATATCATTTGTATAAATTAAAAAATAAGCTCACAGAGAATAATGATACATTATTTTACTGGGATACATACAAATAGAAGGATATACATCATCCCATACAGTAAAATGGTTGCCCAGTGGAAGGAGAGGGAGAGGAGTGAGGAATGGGGATAAATACATTTAAGGAAACAAGACAGAGGGCTTACAGGAACCAATAATTACAGAAATATTAGCTCAGGTCTTTAGAAAATTATGACAACACCCCCATACCCAAACTCTTCTTACCCCACCCAAAGGAAACAGCCCTATACATGAAGTCTCAAACAGTTAAAAATGAGTTGAGCTTTCTGTTTCAAAAAAGTGAACAATGATGAGAATTTGTAAAAATTTTTCGAGACAAAAACCAGGAAATGGGGTGGTAACTGATGAAGCAGAGCGTAGGAAACTGTTTCTTGACATTCCTAAGAAGTGGCCTGCAATGAGGAGGGAGCTGATTTGCCTACAGAAACTCAGAGAGGTTCAGGACTCAAAGACTCAACAAAGGCAGGCAGTAGAGAGGGCAGAAGTGTGGCAGAAAACAGGAGTCTGTATATGGAAGAGTCACCTTACCTGCCCTTGGTCACAGGCTGCCTACTGTTTACTTCCAAGGTTAAAGTAAATAGGGAGGGACTTTTCTAAGGAAATTGACCAACCTGCCAGGAGACAGCAAGATAACAATGCAGGAGCCCTGCATTTTAATGTCCCCAAGCAAATTGGCTGATCTCCAACTGCTCACCTGAAGACAAAGCCTGTCATTCAACAAGCCCAAACATACAGTCAAGCTCCCAAGGAACAGGCTTTACTATTGCCTCATTTTTAAATATAAATGAGCAACCAAGAATCACTAGACATTGGAGAAAAGACTGTAACAAGAAAAAAGAAGGACCAAATTAAACAGAGAAATCAATCCTACAAGAGACAAATAATTCAGAGAATCATGGACAACTTTAAAAAATACCCTTTGGGCTTCCCTGGTGGCGGCAGCAGTTGGGAGTCCACCTGCCAATGCAGGGGACGTGGGTTCGAGCCCTGGTCTGGGAGGATCCCACATGCCGCCAAGCAGCTAGGCCCGTGTGCCACAGCTGCTGAGCCTGCGGTCTGGAGCCCGCGTGCCTGGGGCCCATGCTCCACCGCAGGAGGGGCCATCTCAATGAGAAGCCCACGCACCGCAACAAAGAGTAGCCCCCGCTTGCTGCATACTAGAGAAAGCTCGTGTGCAGCAACAGGGACCCAATGCAGCCAAAAATAAATAAATATTTTTTAAAATACCCTTTTGTATATTCAGAAATATCTGAAAAATTAAAATTCCACCTCTAAAACAAGAAAAGGATGTTGTAAATATGGTAGAATTAGAGAATAAGAAAGAAGTCTTGGAAATTTAACATGATTGTCAAATTTTAAAAATTCAACAGAAGGAAGATAAAGTTGAAGAAATCTCCCAGAAAGTATAACAAATAAACAGAGAGGTGGAAAATACGAGAGTAATGAGGCCTTGCATTAAATTAATGTAATTAATTAGAATTACAGAAAAAGAGAACAGAAACAAAGGAGTAGAAATGAAGAAATTATGAGAAAAAAATTGATTTTTCCCTATTTCTTATACCAGTGGACAATCTAAGTTTGCAACTAATGAGTATAATTTCAACAGGAATGTTGGTTAATATTTTTCTTTATATTAATGAGTAAGACAAAAGTGAAATAATGAAGAGCTATGTCTGAACTTATTTGTCAATGATGTGAGCAACTTCACTGAACTGGATAATAGTTTTCAAATATTGAAAGACTATTTCCTCATTTTTCTGTTCTATTTACAATGTAATGGCTACAGATGTGATGTACTTTTAAGTTCAATCTGAATTACTAATATTTTCTCCATTACTTTCCTAAGTCTAGAAAAATCAATAAAACTCAAGCCCTGACTTTTAACGTTTGTCCATTTCTGTGGTGCAAATGAAATCAGCCACCATGGCCCATTTCCAACTACCAACATGATGTCACTGAATGCAGAGTTGGGGAGAGACATGTAGTAATATATATATATATATATATATATATATATATATATCTGTATATGTTATATATTTCCATCACACAGATACAATGTGCATAAATAACCTCAAGAGCATGGATAACAGTTAAATATAGTAAAATAATTAGGAAGTTTTGAGTATCTTAAGTTTATATAATGTAATTTTTATTGATGGCTGTGTTTAACAACTAGCTCACAAATACCTGGAAATAAGAACTCGGCTTTCGGAGATGATTTGCACAGGCTCCAGCACACGGCTGGAACACACCCATACAACCAGTCCCAGGGGCAAAAGACCTTACTAATACCCCAAAAGGCCTCTCCTGCCCTTTCTGGGCACTGCCACCCTTAAGGATAACCACTACGCTGACTTCACAGTGTGTACTTTTGAGGCAAAGAATTTTATTTGGGGCTTCCCTGGTGGCGCAGTGGTTGGGAGTCCGCCTGCCGATGCGGGGGGCGTGGGTTCGTGCCCCGGTCCGGGAGGATCCCACATGCCACGGAGCAGCTGGGCCCGTGGGCCATGGCCGTTGGGCCTGTGCGTCCGGGGCCTGTGCTCCGCGGCGGGAGAGGCCGCAGCAGTGAGAGGCCTGCGTACTGCAAAAAAAAAAAAAAGAATTTTATTTGGGTAAGTTCTAAAAATGATTTGAATGTTTTTCAGGGTTTCTAAGTGCTATAGCGACAAACAAAAAACAACCATAACAATCAATGAACATTTAAAATCCATTTAAAATTGTATTTTTTATTGCCTTTAATTATGTTTCACAGAATACCTTGCTTCTTTTTCTATTTCACATCTTTTTTTTGTTTTGTTTTGTTTTGTTTTTTGGTATGCGGGCCTCTCACTGTTGCGGCCTCTCCCGTTGCGGAGCACAGGCTCCGGACGCGCAGGCTCATCGGCCATGGCTCACGGGCCCAGCCGCTCCGCAGCATGTGGGATCTGCCCGGACCTGGGCACGAACCCGTGTGCCCTGCATCGGCAGGCGGACTCTCAACCACTGCGCCACCAGGAAAGCCCTATTTCACATCTTTTAAAAAGTTTGTTTTATACACAAACCAATCAAAAAAGGGCAGAAGACCTAAATAGACGTTTCTCCAAAGAAGACATACACATGGCCAATAGGTACATAAAAAAATGCTCAATATTGCTAATTATTAGAGAAATGCAAATCAAAACTAAAATGAGCTACCACTTCACACTGGTCAGAATGGCCATCATTAAAAAGTCTACAAATGCTGGAAGAGGGTGTAGAGAAAAGGGAACCCTACTACACTGCTGGTGGGAATGTAAGTTGGTGTAGGCGCTATGGAGAACAGTATGGAGGTTCCTCAGAAAACTAAAAATAGAGTTGCCATATGATCCAGCAATCCCACTCCTGGGCATATATCCAGACAAAACTATAATTCAGAAAGATACATACACCCCTATGTTCATAGCAGCTCTATTCACAACAGCCAAGACATGGAAGCAACCTAAATATCCATTAACAGATACATGGGCAAAGAAGATGTGGTACATATATACAATGGAATATTACTCATCCATAAAAAACAATGAACTAATGCCATTTGCAGCAACATGGATGGAACTAGAGATGATCATACTAAGTGAAGTAAGTCAGAAAGAGAAAGACAAATACCATATGGTATCACTTATATGTAGAATCTAAAGTATGGCACAAATGAACCTATCTACGAAACATAAACAGACTCACAGACATAGAGAACAGACTTGTGGTTGCCAAGGGGGCAGGGGGTGGGGAAGGGATGGACTGAGAGTTTGGGGTTAGTAGATGCAAACTATTACGTATAGAATGGATAAACAACAAGGTCCTACTGTATAGCACAGGGAACTATATTCAATATCCTGGGATAAACCATAATGAAAAAGAATATAAAAAAGAATGTATATATGTGTATAACTGAGTCACTTTGTTGTACAGCATAAATTAATATAACATTGTAAATCAACTATACTTCAATAAAAAATAAATTAAAATAAATAAAATAAAATTAGCATGAAGTGTAAAAAAAAAATAAAGTTTGTGTTATTCATCTTTGTTTTCCAATATGAATCCTCAGTCTATATTTGAGATATGTGCTTTTCACTTTGATTACCATGTACATCAGCTATCGGTTAGACTCAGAGTACAACCGTTGTGCAAGAAATGGGTGTCCAGGCCCAAAAGGACATTGAGACTTTATGAAGCAAGAAATAACAGCTGTCAGGGAGCTCTTCCTTGGAACCTGGCACCATAAGCCCTAGTGGATATTGCTGTGTTCCCAGTCCTCACTAAGAGGTGTCATTAGCAGACAACAGTGGCCATTTAAGGTGGTTACATTACCATTCCTCCTCAGTGTTTCTGTAAGGGTAATACACTATCAATTTCATTGGCTTTGAGATTTTGATTTGCACGTGAAATGGTTCATGTTGTCTCAAGCTCATCTCTGAAAGTTCTTAACTCTATAATTGCTTGTGAAACCATTCTCTGGACCCCTGTGATGTCCCTGCCACTTATTTGTGGATCTGTGGCAAATAAGGACACTTAATATTTTGCTACTAAGTTTTGCTTTCTTTCTTTCTAGCTCCTTTTGTAATCCTGTCATTTCTTCTCTGAAATCATTGCCAAATGCATTTGAAAACATACTTTAAAATCTACTGTCTCCTCAAAGGAGAAAACCACAAACTCCCCTTCTAACTATTGAATAATAAAATACATAAGCTTTTATAAAAAACTCATACACTAAAAACCAGACTTATGCCTAAGTGGGTATAATTCGGTTTCTGGAAGAACTGTGTAAATATAATGTAGGGCAAGGATGGGGCAGTGGTGGAAATGGGGGTGCAGTGAGCATGGGCCTACCCAACATTCCAGAGGGAACAATAATTATACCTCTCAAACCAGCTATGTAAATTATAAAATGTAAGTCATGGTCCTATTTGTCTTGTGAAAATGTAAAAATATCCAACTTTTCATGTAGACAAAAAAAAAAAAAAAATCAAAGAAAAACTAGGGACACCTTATGGACTGAATGTTTGTGTCCACCCAAAATTAACATGTTGAAACTCTACCTCCCAATGTGATAGTATTAGGAGGTCGGGCCTTTGGGAGGTAATTCGGGTTAGATGGGATCATAAGGGTGAAGACCTCATGAATGGCATTAGTGCCCTTATACAAGTCACGAGAGAGCCTGCTTCCCCTCTCAGCTCTCTGTCAAGTGAGGATACCATGAGAAATTGGCCATCAATGAACCAAGAAGTGTGTTCTCACCAGACACTGAATTGAATGGTACCTGATCTTGGACTTTCAGCCTTCAGAATTGTGATAAATAAATTTCTGTTGTTTATAGCCATCTATGATATTTTTGTTATAGCAGCCTGAATGGACTCAGATGGGACACTATTGAGCATCTCACCTCAAATGATGGTGAGACCTGGCATCATTCTGCAGTTGATGTTTTCCTGTGTCCTCATGTGGACTTATTTGTTCCTGTCAACATTGTACAGTCTGCAAGGCTTGGTACACACATTTTGTTGTTGTTATTCTTCTTTAGCAGTGTGATTGTTTCATCTGTGGTCAGTTGTGTGTATGCCTGTGTGAGTTTTGTTTGTTTTGGAACTGTGGTTATTTTAAAACATTGTCAGAACAAAAGTCTGTTATAATCATTTACAAGATGTGCTAATATTCCATTGTAAATTGAAGAACGACACCAAAGATAGCAACATGCAATAGAGGGCTTTATCATCATCAATAATTAATCGGAGTTCATCTACTGGCCAGAGAATGAGTCAGCTTCCACTTGGGATCCTGCATATAGTTTGAAGTTCATGAAATTACATGACTGGCAGTATCAACACAAATTTACCTTAAGATTACAACACATCCCAGGTAAACTGCAAAGCTTTAAGAAAACTGCTCAATGGTTGGAATACGCTGTTACAAAGAAAGCAATATTCTGTTACTTACAGTTATTGGTCTCACTTAAAAACATAAGTCATGAAGAATTTCAGATGGAAATAGCTTTGAAAAATTTTAGGATGCACTGAAAAATTTCAGAAAGCATGAAAAAGTTGAAAAAATTTGAAGACGTTGCAACTCAAGAGTGAATATTGATTTTTGTGGTAAAACCATTGGTAATAGATTACCTTCACTCATTCAAGACAAGTTGAAAAGAGTGTAATGTACCTGACATTCTCAAGTAAAAATATCTTATTTTTCTTGGAAAATAGCACTTACTTTTAGGAGCTTATTTTGTCTGTATATAAAAGCAATCTTTTAGCACTCATGAGTTGATTTCTATAAGTGTACAAATTCACAATCATTGGAATGATAAAGACAGGATAGTTGCAAGACATGATAAAAAGATCATTTTACTCAGCTTGTTTCAATTCTATTTTACAAGAAGACTGATGGTGGAAAGAAAACAGCTATTGATTTATGCAAGGTGATCACAGGAAATATCAAAGTCTACATTTAAAAGAGTTTCATTCACAATAAAGACACGGCCAAGACTAGCTCTCCATGGTTATCAAGTTATTTGCAGTAAATTAGAGTCAGTATGAATAGAATGCAAGATTATGCCTATGATACTGTATATGGAAGTTTAACCAAATGGAAAGTTAACAGTTCTCTGTTAACTTGCAGTGAAGTGTGAGTAAGAAAAGCCAAGGCCATTTCCCCATGTGCCTGTGCCACGCTCATCCTCTAGATTAGTCATATGAGTCTGGAGGGAAATGAAAGAACATCACAATTTTCTGAATCCTGTTGATTCTTTGTTTTTTACTACTCATGTATCTGTGAAAATACTGGCAATATACAAAGACACAAATGCAGCGGAAAGTGTAACACATGGGAAGCTATGTGATTCTTTTTAAAACTTAGAACTGCGTATCATCGTTCATTACCAGTAGTGAGGAACTTCCGGAGATTTCCGGAAGATGCAAAAAGCTTTTGCAATTGGCTCTTTGATTACACAGGTAATTGGTGAATGGAGCAGTTTGGTGGTATAAATTTCCAAATTTTTCCTTCCGCTTGCTTAAACTGTCTTATCGCATGCTAAGTGAGTATGTGGTTGGGTAACATACCATTGTCACTGTTGCCATTTTAGGATTTCTAAAATTGTTTACCACTGATGAGAATTAAATAAAATATAATCTATCATTTTGAATAAAAATATCTGCCTTTGCTTTTGTTATGTCTAGCTTAAATTCAAAATGTTGAAAGAAATAAATCACAGTACGAACAAATATTTGTGCTTTTTGGGTTTACTTTATTGCTGGATGCAATCAGATATCAAGTCTTGGTGCTCTGGATGAGGCAGGATTCTGCCAATGTAAACCTGAGGCTGGCGAAGCTGACGGGGCACCTGACACTTCTACATCCTAAAATATATCTCAGACAGTGTGGATTCATGAGAAGAATCCTGTTTTGGAAATACCAGAATCTTATCAAATGGATTCATCTCAAATCAGGAGCCTTATTTTGAAGTATCCTGCAAGATCGCTCATCCAAAGATATTGCTCATGCCAATCCAAAGAATCCCCATGGGACTGGAGAGACCTTGGTAAAGCCACATGCCCTGAAATTGGCCCATCAGGGGGCTTGAAGCTGAGGTGGAATATGTCAGTTGATGACCACGCTCCAAAATGTGTAATATTCCTCTCTTGTATTTTGAAGCAGATCTTTGAATAATTGAAAGTGATAACATTTCTCTTTGGCATGGAAAAGAATGAACTACAAACATTTCTCTGCGACCTTCTGGATTTTGTTCATTATTACTGACCAGTGCCTTCAGAGGAAAAAAACATGTTTTCTGAGCCCAGTTTTGAAAATATAGATACCATTAACTCCTTTAAAACTGTGAAAAGACTTTGCCAAGCAAACTTGGATGAAAAGAAGACTCCCATCTCAGGTTCTAGGAGGTACCTCAGGAAGCTCAGCTGCCCATTTGGTCACACTGCCTTTTAGAAGAAAGCAGCTCTGCATGTTGGCCAGCAGTTTGGCATCAATGCCAAAGACCCTGCGAACAGCCTTGCCTAAGCTCTGAATATCTTCATCTTCCTCCAAACCAGGGCCTTGAACCACCACCTTTTCAAGAGATTTTGTCAAATAATAACAGAATATTATCGATCATATAAAATAAGACAGGTCATGAAGTGCTTATTGAACTCGAAGCAGAAGTTGTGTGTGCACTTAAGAGAAAGATAAAAGGAAAGCAAGTTCTCCAAGCAATTCTACTGGGAGGAGTTTGCTCACAATTTGGTTCATTAGGCAGATAGTTTTGGTAAATACAGTGAATGATGTAGATCCTTCCGTTCAAGGTCCTGGAGTCACCAACCTCATTCTTCTGAAAAACAAAACAAACAAAAACTACAAAGTCTTTTGGCCAAGCCTATACACTTAGAAGCTAATGACTTGGAGGGATGAAGCTTCAGACTTTCAGTTACATATATAACGGAAGCAAATGCTTCTACAGGCTGGCATTGAGAGTGACAAAGGAGAAGCTTTTTCAAAAGCTTCAGTCAGAAAACTGTAGTGACCTGAAAGCCCTCAGAATACTTTTGAATGCTACTTCTGCTCAAATTATCTTCAAGTGGAAAGAAAATCTGTAATCCTTTCCTTGTTGACAGACGGCAGTAGGGAAGTAGGCTTTGCCAAAGATGACTTCAATGACTTGGGAACAAAGGAAATGAAGTAACATGAATTCAACTTGAAGAGTGGTAGAAAATCTGGTGTTCGAGATCCCAGCTCATCCTTAACTGGCCACGATTCTATTTGCTACCATAGACTTGAGTGAATCAGGGTTTCAACCTTCCTGTCCATCAAAGCAAAAGTTAAAGTCAATTGTATGATACTGTTTGTCTCATCTTTTTAGAAACCACACAACTTCTTATTAAACCAAAGAAGCCTCCCTAGAGGCAGTGGTGGGAAAGTAGGTGTGGTAGTGGGAAAGTAGGTGTGGTAGGCAGAATTCTAAGATGACCCCCAAGTATTCCAGCCCCTGGTGTGTACACAGTTTGTATAATCTCCTCCCCTTGAGCGCAGGAGAGTGACTGTGATGGGATATCACTCCCATGATTAGGTTTCTAATCAGTTGTTTTTGAGTTAATCCAAAGGGAGATGATCCAGCTGGGTCAGACCTTATCAGGTGAGTCTTTAAAAGTGACTGAGCCCTTTAGAATGTCAGAGACACATGCTCCTGCTAATCTGGAAGCAAGCAAACATCCGTGCCAAGAACTGCCTATAAAGGCCGTGTGGCAAGGAACTACAGGCAGCATCCAGGAGCTGAGAATGGTCTTTGGCTGACAGTTATCCAGAAAACAGGGACCTCAATCCTATAATGGAATTCTGTCAACAATCTGAATGGGCCTTGAAGGGTACCCCAAGCCTTAGATGACAACTGCAGCATTCTCATCTTTACTGTGCCCAGACTTCTGACCGACAGAAACCTGGAAATAATAAATGGGGGCTGTCTTTTTGGAAAAACAAAGAACAAAATAAACAAACAAAATAAACCAAAGGAGCAGCATCTTATTATAATTACTTTCAAGCAGAATAAACTTAATTTTTATTTTATGTGTGCACAACTTTTATTTATTGTAATTTTTTTCAAGAAGAGGGCATTAAGTTTACTTGAAAACCCAAATTAGAAAAGCTTGGGACTTCCCTACTGTTCCAGTGGTAAGAATCCGCCTTCCAGTGCCGGGGATGCGGGTTCGAACCCTGGTCGGGGAACTAAGATCCCACATGCTGCAGGGCAACTAAGCCTGCATGCTGCAAACTACAGAGCCCATGCGCTCTGGAGCCCGTGGGCCCTGGAGCATGCATGCCACAACTAAAGAGAAGCTCGCCTGCCACAGCGAAGAAACTGCATACCGCAACTAAGAACAGGTGCAGCCAAAAATAATAAATAAATAAATAAAATTAAATTAATATATTTTTAAAAAGACTTCAGAGACATATCAGACAATTGCAATGTAAAAACAAAAAAGAGACCAGAGGGCAGAGAGCAGAAGCAAGAAGAACTACAGTCCTGCAGCCTGTGGAACAAAAACCACATTCACAGAAAGACAGACAAGATGAAAAGGCAGAGGGCTATGTACCAGATGAAGGAACAACATAAAACCCCAGAAAAACAACTAAATGAA
>NC_041228.1:34133206-34133442 GCF_002837175.3 Physeter macrocephalus | reverse complement strand
GATGAAGGAACAAGATAAAACCCCAGAAAAACAACTAAATGAAGTGGAGATAGGCAACCTTCCAGAAAAAGAATTCAGAATAATGATAGTGAAGATGATCCAGGACCTCAGAAAAAGAATGGAGGCAAAGATGGAGAAGATGGAAGAAATGTTTAACAAAGACCAAGAAGAATTAAAGAACAAACAGAGATGAGCAATACAATAACTGAAATGAAAACTACACTAGAAGGAATCAA
>NC_041228.1:34131621-34132688 GCF_002837175.3 Physeter macrocephalus | reverse complement strand
TTCTTGGATTGATCCCTTGATCTTTATGTAGTGTCCTTCCTTGTCTCTTGTAACATTCATTATTTTACAGTCTATTTTGTCTTATATGAGTATTGCTACTCCAGCTTTCTATTTCTATTTGCATGGAATATCTTTTTCCATCCCTTCACTTTCAGTCTGTATGTGAGGGAATGGACAAAGATATTCCATGCAAATGGAAATCAAAAGAAAGCTGGAGTAGCAATACTCATATCAGATAAAATAGACTTTAAAATAAAGAATGTTACAAGAGACAAGGAAGGACACTACATAATGATCAAGGGTTCAATCCAAGAAGAAGATATAACAATTATAAATATATATGCACCCAACATAGGAGCACCTCAATACATAAGGCAACTGCTAACAGCTATAAAAGAGGAAATCGACAGTAACACAATAATAGTGGGGGACTTTAACACCTCACTTACACCAATGGACAGATCACCCAAAATTAAAATAAATAAGGAAATAGAAACTTTAAATGACACAATAGACCAGATAGAGTTAATTGATATTTATACGACATTCCATCCAAAAACAGCAGATTACACTTTCTTCTCAACTGCGCACGGAACATTCTCCAGGATAGATCACATCTTGGGTCACAAATCAAGGCACAGTAAATTTAAGAAAATTGGAATCATATGAAGCATCTTTTCTGACCACAACACTATGAGACTAGACATTAATTACAGGGAAAAAGACGTAAAAAGCACGAACACATGGAGGCTAAACAATACATTACTAAATAACCAAGAGATCACTGAAGAAATCAAAGAGGAAATCAAAAAATACCTAGAGACAAATGACAATGAAAACACGATGATCCAAAACCTATGGGATGCAGCAAAAGCAGTTCTAAGAGGGAAGTTTATAGCTATACAAGCCTACCTCAAGAAACAAGAAAAATCTCAAACAATCTAACCCCTTACACCTAAAGGAACTAGAGAAAGAAGAACAAACAAAACCCAGATTTAGCAGAAGGAAAGAAATCATAAAGATCAGAGCAGAAATAAATGAAATAGAAACAAAGAAAACAATAGCAA
>NC_041228.1:34130436-34130985 GCF_002837175.3 Physeter macrocephalus | reverse complement strand
AGAAAATATGAACAGACCAATCACAAGTAATGAAATTGAAACTGTGATTAAAAATCTTCCAACAAACAAAAGTCCAGGACCAGATGGCTTCACAGGTGAATTCTATCAAACGTTTAGAGTACAGCTAACACCCATCCTTCTCAAACTCTTCCAAAAAATTGCAGAGGAAGGAACACTCCCAAACTCATTCTATAAGGCCACCATCACCCTGATACCAAAACCAGACAAAGATACTACAAAAAAAGAAAATTACAGACGAATATCATTGATGAATATAGATGCAAAAATCCTCAACAAAATACTAGCAAACAGAATCCAACAACACATTAAAAGGATCATACACCATGATCAAGTGGGATTTATCCCAGGGATGCAAGGATTCTTTAATATACGTAAGTCAATCAATGTGATAAACCATATTAACAAACTGAAAAATAAAAAACATATGATCACCCCAATCGATGCAGAAAAAGCTTTTGACAAATTCAATACCCATTTATGATAAAAACTCTCCAGAAAGTGGGCATAGAGGGAACGTACCTTAACATA
>NC_041228.1:34129646-34130382 GCF_002837175.3 Physeter macrocephalus | reverse complement strand
GCAGGATACAAAATTAATGCACAGAAATCTCTTGCATTCCTATACACTAATGATGAAAAATCTTAAAGAGAAATTAAGGAAACACTCCCATTTACCATGGCAACAAAAAGAATAAAATACCTAGGAATAAACCTACCTAAGGAGACAAAAGACCTGTATGCAGAAAACTATAAGACACTGATGAAAGAAATTAAAGATGAACCCAACAGATGGAGAGATATACCATGTTCTTGGATTGGAAGAACCAAATTAGTGAAAATGACTATACTACCCAAAGCAATCTACAGATTCGATGCAATCCCTATCAAATTACCAATGGCATTTTTTAATGGAACTAGAACAAAAAATCTTAAAATTTGTTTGGAGACACAAAAGACTGTGAATACCCAAAGCAGTCTTGAGGGAAAAAAAACAGAGCTGGAGGAATCAGACTCCCTGACTTCAGACTATACTACAAAGCTACAGTAATCAAGACAATATGGTACTGGCACAAAAACAGAAATATAGATCAATGGAACAGGATAGAAAGCCCCGAGATAAACCCACATACTTATGGTCAACTAATCTGTGACAAAGGAGGCAAGGATATACAATGGAGAAAAGACAGTCTCTTCAATAAGTGGTGCTGGGAAAACTGGACAGCTACATGTAAAAGAATGAAATTAGAACACTCCCTAACACCATACACAAAAATAAACTCAAAATGGATAAGAGACCTAAATGTAAGACCAGACAC
>NC_041228.1:34073588-34128737 GCF_002837175.3 Physeter macrocephalus | reverse complement strand
TGCAGCACTATTTACAATAGCCAGGTCATGGAAGCAACCTAAGTGCCCATTGACAGACAAATGGATAAAGAAGATGTGGTACATATATACAATGGAATATTACTCAGCCATAAAAAGGAACGAAATTGGGTCATTTGTAGAGATGTGGATGGATCTAGGGACTGTCATACAGAGTGAAGTAAGTTAGAAAGAGAAAAACAAATATCATATGTTAGCGCATATATGTGGAACCTAGAAAAATGGTAAAGGTGAACCAGTTTGCAGGGCAGAAATTGAGACACAGATGTAGAGGACAAACATATGGACACCAAGGGGGGAAAGCGGTGGAGGGGTGGGGGGGTGGGAGGGGTGATGAATTGGGCGATTGGGATTGACATGTATACACTGATGTGTATAAAATTGATGACTAATAAGGACCTGCTGTATAAAAAAATAAAGTTCAAAAATCAAAAAAAGAAAAACTTTGTTTTGTAATTCTCTAAGGGAAAGAAAAGCATTTTCAAGGCAATAAGGTTAATTATACGCAAAGCCTTATGTATGTGTTTACATGCATTTTTCTGGGAGTGAAGTCCATCGCTCTCATTAGATTCTCAGAGTGGTCCATGATTCAAAAAAATGTTTCAAACCATAGACATAACTAAAAATCACATCCCAGTTTTCAAAATCTAAGTAAGAATCAAGATTGATTTCCTTGGATTCTTTGACTGGGAACACATTTGCACCCATACACACTTACTTTTCCCAACTCTAAACCATACTCCATTTCCCCTCCTAGCAACTGGATTTTAATGTTTGGTTTTAGTTTTCATCAGTGGTTGGGGAATGTAGGCCAATTTTGTTTAGATGATGTTAGGTTTCTTTCATCTTTTGTTATTTAAAGGAGTGAGTAGTATTAAGGATAATTTTTAAATGAAAGCAAAAGACATGTAAGATATCCAGCGCCATTCATTTTCTGGTTGCGGAGCACAGGCTCCGGACGCTCAGGCTCAGCGGCCATGGCTCACGGGCCCAGCTGCTCCGCGGCATGAGGGATCCTCCCGGACCGCGGCACGAACCCGTTATCCCCTGCATTGGCAGGCGGACGCCCAACCACTGCATCACCAGGGAAGCCCCATTTTCTGATATAATTTTAATGAGAGAGATGGCGATAAAGACTTCCAAAGAAGTATTTGTAAGGTACATTTCTTATACAATAACCAAGAACTTCCCACTTAGATATTACTGAAGTAAATTCAATAAAAAATTACTTTTGATTTATCTACTGTTCACTGAAAAAATTTTATTCTGTAAAACAGTCTTTTATATATGAGGGCACCACTACCACAAACCATCAACAGTAGATGTGCTTTGAGGTATTATTTTAATAGTAAGAGAGACCATTTAATGTTGATTAATCAGCAGCTATCAGTCCATGGTCTGTACAGGCAAGATTTATCTATGGCTTGGAACAGGAAAACCAAATGGCCCACAAGAAGATTCTTCCATGATCACAGCCTCAATTACATAGCCCTGCTCAATTGAGACAACAAATTTGAAACTGCTATTTGTGACAATAACAAGATTTTAATTTTCTTAGTTCTCCTTTTTTTAAATTTTCTTTAAAAAATTGTTTTATTGGGGTATAGTTGCTTTACAATGTTGTGCTAGTTTCTGCTGTACAATGAAGTGAATCAGCTATATGTTTACACATACCCCCTCCTCTTAGTTTCCTTAGCCAACTGTCCCAGACAACACTTTTAACAATGTTGCATTTCACAGATGTATCACTCTCAACAATGTAGATTTGTTTAAAAGACTTTATTTTTTTAGAGCAGTTTAAGGTTCACAACAAAGTTAAGAGGAAGGTAAAGAGATTTCTCAAATACCATCTTCCATACACATGCATGGCCTCCCCCATTAACAACATCACTCACCAGTGTGTACATCTGTTACCAAGGATGAAGTTACATGGACAAATCATCATCAAAGTCCACAGTTTACATTAGGGCTTTCTCTTGGTGTTGTACAGCCTATGGGTTTGGAGAAAGGCATAATGACGTGTATCCATTATTATAATGCCATACAGGATATTTCATTGCCCTAAAAATCCTCTGTGCTCCATCTAATCATGCCTCCCTCCTCTCTAGCCCCTGTCTCCATAGTTTTGCCTTTCCTAGAATGTCATACAGTTGGAATCACACAGTATGTAGCCTTTTCAGATTGGCTTCTTTCACTTAGTAATATATGTTTAAGGTTTCTCCACATCTTTTCCTGGCTTGATAGCTGATTTCTTTTTAGCACTAAATAATATTCCATTGTTTGGATGTACTACAGTTTATCCGCTTACCTACTGAAGGATATCTTGGTTGCTTCCACGTTTTGGCAATTGTGAATAAAGCTGTTATAAACAACTGTGTGCAGGCTTTTGTGTATATATAAGTCTTCAACTCCTTTGGGTAAATACCAAGGAGTATGATTGCTGGGTTGTATGGTAAGAGCAAGTTTAGTTTTGTAAGAAACCACAAAACTATCTTCCAAAGTGGCTGCACCATTTTGCATCCCCACCAGCAATGTATGAGCGTTCTTGTTGCTTCACATCCTCACCAGCATTTAGTGTTGTCAGTGTTCCAGATTTTGGCCATTTTAATAGGTGTGTAGTGTCATCTCATTGTTTCAATTTGCATTTCCCTGGTGACATGACGTGGAACATCTTTTCACAGGCTTATTTGCCATCTTTATATCTTGATTTGTCTGGTAAGGTAATTTTTAAATTGGGTTGTTTGTTTTCTTATTTTTGAGTTTTAAGAATTCTTTTTATATTTTGGATAACAGTCCTTTTATCAGATATATCTTTTGCAAATATTTTCTACAAATCTGTGGCTGGTCTTTTTATTCTCTTGACAGTGTCTTTCACAGATCAGAAGTTTTAATTTTAATGAAGTATAGCTTATCAATTATTTCTTTCATGGATGGTGCCTTTGGTGTTATATCTAAAAAGCCATTGCCATATCCCAGGTCATCTAGATTTCTCCTATGTTATCTTCTAGAAATTTTATAGGGGGGCCACAGCAAGTGGGTACTCTAAAATTATAAAACCTGTAACACTGGCTTTGCAGGTGGGTTTTCACACTATATGCTTACAACTGAGTCAGACTTCAGAATGAATCTCATCATATTCATGGATTTATCTCTCCATGTTTTGGGGGGAAATTAAGAGAAGGGTGGCTTGGGCACTTGAATCTCTACTGGCTTCAGAGAGACTGGAACCTCCTACAGTTTTGGCCTGGCTCTCTGGCAAATTGAAGGTTTGTGGGTAAGGTAGTGCTTATTCTGAATGGCCAAGTGCCCATCTGTTCTGTTAATATTACTGAGAAAGAAAGAGAAAATGAATATTCGGGGCAAATAATTTCTGTCACTGGGACTAACAGTGAAAAAAATCTATAATGCTAATTATGGGTCCGTGACAGATTATAGATTTTTAGATCTATAGATCATTATAGATTTTTTTCATTTTCCCTTTCTTTCTCAGTAATGTTAACAGAACAAATGGGCACTTGGCCACTCAGAATAAGCACTACCTTACCCAGGCTTTCTTGCAACTAACAGTAGCCCTGTGACTTAGATCATACCAGTGAGAAAGGGTAGTCACGATTTCAAGAAAGTCCCATTATAGGGAAAGGATATGTCCTACTTCTCTCCGAACCATAACGTGAAAGCCATATGTTGAGAATGGAAAAGCAAGAAGATGAAAGGAATGCAGGTCCCTGCTCAGTGCAGAGCCACCATGCCTGTGCTGTACTGCCCTTCCAGACTTTCATGTAAGAGAGAAATAAATTACTATCTTGTTTAAGCTGCTGTCACTGTGATTTTTCTGGCACTTGCAGCTGAGTCTAATCCTGATAAAGTCTCCATCTTTCGAATGAATATTCCGGATCAAGTGGAAAGGGATCTTTTCTCTCTCTTTCTAATGCAGAGTCTGGATGCATGTGAATTTGGTGTGGGGAGGGTAGACCCAAGGACTTTCAACACCACTGGTGACCTATGGCTGAGATCTACTTAAAATTCTGCCTTTGAAGGTGAAATTTCTTCTCTTACCAATTACCAAGGAATTGCTGATAGCTAACACCAGTTCTACTGGCAGAGTGTTCTGGTAAAGATGGCAGACACTCTCCAAATACAATGACAAAGGCTGAGGATATAGACATGATTAAAATATCATCAGATTTGAAGCTTATTATAAATTTCTCAACACCTAAAAAAGTAGGAATTATAAATCCCAGTGGGAGGTTGTGAATCTGGCTGTCAGAGACAGTGATGAGGGTAGATTCTGGGGACAGTTAGCAAAGACATAAACTTGGTGACTGAGGTCGTGAAGGCAAAGCTCCCACTTGAGACGTGGGTGACTCTCACCGATTTAGAAAACAAGGCCAACTGCTCAGATCTTCCTCTGACTGCAACCTGGTACTTGTGCCTCATTTTAAATAGTTGGTCAAAATTTTCAAGCTGAATAAATGCTTAGAGGAGATTCCCAGCCTCCAAAGTTACTTGGAGGACCACCTAGAACAGCTGACTCAGATGATTATCAACCTAGTCACCTTTATGAATTCCATGGGAATGCTGCTGTCCGGTTTGACCCAGAGTGTGGGTTTTGTCCATTTTTCAAAATGGCAAACGAGGGACTTCAGCTACTGGGAAAATGGAATAGATGTACTTTTTCCTATTCTTCCCACTAAGTACAAGGAAAAACCCTGGACATTATATGCAAAACAATCATAAGAAGACTGAGAGATGGAGAGTAGAAGGCAGACCAGTTAGGGACACTGAGACCCAAACAGCAGCACAGTGGTGAGTTTCCTGAGTTTCTCTTAGCCTCGTATATGTCAGACTTGGAGCTAAAGAAGCCAGCAACATAGAAATGCCAACAAGCTGAGAAAAAAAAAAAAAAGCCCCAACAAAAGCCTGCTCTCTCCAGCCAAAGAACCAGAAAAGAGGAAGCCTGGCAAGAAGAGAAAACTTTTAGCTGAAAACTGCTCTACTGTGGCCAAACATCATAGAAAGAACTATGTCCCCACCCTCATCAATGGTAACAAAGGTTAAACAGGGAGACTCGATGTCCACCCTCATGAGGCTGTAATGTAAACTGTGAATGTAAAATTTAAAAGTCACTGCCAAGATGATGTGAGAGAGGGCAGAATAGGGGGAAGATCCCTTCATGTGATCAGTGGAGACCATGTGGGGAGTCTGGACTTACACCCTTACCCACAGTAATGCAGCACCCCTTTCCTTCCCATTGGAATGATGTCAGGAGAGGCCTGGAGGAGAGACAGGACTTTCATTACTGCCCAGCTGTAACACGGCCACTCGCCACCTTGTGGTGTCAGTGGGGACCACATGCGGGGCAGTACTGAGGTACCCCTACCTCTCCAAGCAAGAGAGGTACCAGTGCAGGCCTGGTGGAATGCTGGAACTCCTACCCCTGCCCAGCAGAAATGAGGAACACCTCCTGCATCGGGTGTCAACAGAGCTGAGTGAGAAATCTGGATTTCTACCCCTACTTGGCTGTAATGAGGCAGCACCCTCACTGCCCCTGACAGAACAATGTCAGAGAAAGCCAGCTAAAACAGAAGGTTTTAATAAGATCCAAAGTCTCATAATACCCAAACATACCAGGTTTAAATTAAAAAAATCACTCGTCATACCAAAACACATGAAGATCACAAATTGAATGGAAAAGGACAACCAATAGATATGAACATCCAGATGACAGAGATGTCAGAATGATCTGACAAGGATGTTAAAACAGCCATATAAAAATGCTTCAGTAAGCAATGAAGAACAGTCTTGAAATAAAACAAAACAAAACAAAATAGACTCAGCAAAGAAGAAGTCTTATCAAAAAACTGAAGATATACAGAAGAACCAAATAGAAACTTTAGAATTGAAAAATACAAAAACAGAAATTAAAAACTCAGTGGATGGGGGACAAAGGAACAAGTCTGCGAACTTGAAGATAGAAAAACAGGAATGACCCAATTTGAACTACAGGGAGAAAATAGGCTGGAGAAAAAAAAAGGAACTAAGCCTCAGGGACCTATGGGACTATAACAAAGGACCTAACATTTGTACTGTCGGATTCCTAGAAGGAAAGGAAAAAGAGGACAGCACTGAAAAAGTATTGGATTTTTTGATAAACAAAAGCAACCTCACCACACCCAGTATGAAACAGATCTGAATAACCTTATAACCATCAATGATATTGAATTTTTAATTAAAAGATCCCCCAGAGGAATCTCCAGGCACAGATAGTTTCACTGGAGAATTCTACCAAACACTGAAGGAAAAATTAGCATCAATTCTATATGATCTCTTCCAGAATACAGAACACTTCCCAATTCAGTTTATGAAGCTAGTATTACCCCAATGTCTGTAGGGGATTTGAGGGATTTGGGGGATGATCAAGAAAAAAGATATAACCACAAAGGAAGTAACATGCAAGCTTTATTGGGCTGTGCTTGGACAGGGTTGCATGTGAGGGAAAGTTCCTCTCAGTACGCGACCAACCAGAGGCTTATGGCAAGAGGGCCACCATCCAGAAGAGGAGGGGAGGAGGGAACTCTCAGAGGAGAGGGTGATCAGAGAGGGGCTTACATGTCTACGTGATGTCACTCAGCTACATGGTGGGGAGCCTCTGGGTCAGAGAAGTCTGAACAGCAGCAGCTTGAGGTCTTAGATCTTATCAAGAGCCAGCAAATGCTAGATGAGGTTTCGTGGGATATGCAAAGCAGGGAGCCCTAAATGGCTAAATATTTGCTTGTTGGGACTATTTTTAAGATAACTAGATGTTGGATGTGTAAAAATTTGAGTTTGGTGCCAGTGGGCTTTTGAGCTAATGGGTCTCAGCCTGCTGTAAAGAAATAAACAACCTAGGGTGCCAATACACGGACACCATTTTTGACTCATTTATATAACAGTACAAAACTAGACAAAGACAGTACAAAAAAGGGAGAAAACTACAATTTAGTATTCTTCATGAATATAGACACAAAAGTCCTTAACAAAATATTAGCAAAGAGAATCCAGCTATGTATAAAAATATTTATATACCATGATCAAATGGGGTTATACAAGGAAAGCAGGGCTGTTTCAATATTCAAAAATCAGTCAATGTAATCCACCAAGTCAATGGGTTAAAGAGGAAAAACCACATGATCATATAAACTCATGCGAAAAAAGTATCTGACAAAATTCTATATCCTTCATGGTGAAAGCTCTCAGAAAAAACAGAAAGTAGGAATAGAGGGGAACTTCCTCAAACTTACGAAAAACATCAACAAAATACCTACAGCTAACATACTTAATGGTAAAAGACTGAATGCTTTCGCCTTAAGATAAGGAACAAGGCAAAGATACCTAATTTCACCACTTTTATTTAACATAATGCTGGAAGATCTAGCCAGTGTGATAATGCAAGTAAAGGAAATAAAAGGCATACAGATTGAAAGGAAGAAACAAAACTATCTGTAGATAACATAATCATCTATATAGAGAATCCTGAGGGATTTATCCCTGCACCCCAAAAACACTTCTAGAAATAATGAGTGCATCAAGATTGCCAGACACAAAATAAACATATAAAAATCAACTGTGGGCTTCCCTGGTGGCACAGTGGTTAGGAGTCTGCCTGCCAATGCTGGGGACACGGGTTCAAGCCCTTGTCCGGGAAGATCCCACATGCCGCGGAGCAACTAAGCCCGTGTGCCACAACTACTGAGCCTGCGCTCTAGAGCCCGTGAGCCACAACTACTGAGCCCACATGCCACAACTACTGAAGCCCACGTGCCTAGAGCCCATGCTCCGCAACAAGAGAAGCCCCCACAATGAGAAGCCCGTGCACTGCAACGAAGAGTTGCCCCTGCTCGCCGCAACTAGAAAAAGCCTGCCTGCAGCAACAAAGACCCAACACAGCCAAAAATAAAATAAATAAAATAAATTTTAAAAAACAATTGTATTTCTATATACCAGCAATGAACTTGTGAACACCAAAATTTAAAAATATAATACCATTTAAAATCACTCAAAACATGAAATTCTTAGATATAAATCAGATAAAACATGTACAGGACTTGAATGCTGAAAACTAAAAATGCTAATGAAAGAAATCAAAGAAGATCTAATAAATGGAGACATTCTGTGTTCATGGATTGGAAGACTCAATTTATTAAAGATATCAATTCTCAGCAAATTGACACATAGGTTTAATGCAATTCCAATCAAAATCCCAGATAGATTTTGTAGATTTTATTATGTTATTATAAAACTTATGTAGAAAGACAGAGGAACTAAAATAGCTAAAGTAATTTTGATAAAGAAGCATCAAGTGGGAAAATCAGTCTACCCAACTTTAAGACTTACTGTATAACAACAGTAATCAAAATTGTGTGGCCCATGGAAGAATGGATTTAGATCAATGGGACAGTCTAGAGAACCAACAAATAGTACCACAAATATGCCCAACTGATTTTGACAAAGATGGAAAAGGAATTCGATGGAAGAAAGATTTTAAGCGAATGGTACTAGACTGATTGGACATCACAGGCCAAAAAATAGGCCTCAACTTAAATGTCACACCTTATACAAAAAAATTACTCAAAATGGATCACAGACTTAAACATAAAATGTAAAACTACAGGGCTTCCCTGGTGGCGCAGTGGTTGAGAATCCGCCTGCCGATGCAGGGGACGCGGGTTCGTGCCCCGGTCTGGGAGGATCCCACGTGCTGTGGAGGGGCTGGGCCCGTGGGCCGTGGCCGCTGAGCCTGAGCGTCCAGAGCCTGTGCTCTGCAACGGGAGAGGCCACAGCAGTGAGAGGCCCGCGTACCGCAAAAAAAAAAAAAAAAAAAAGTAAAACTATAAAACTTTTAGAATGAAAATATGAGATAAGCTTCAGAATCTAAATCTAGATAAGAGTATTCAGTCTTGACACCAAAACCAAGATCCATACAAGGGAAAATTAATAATTGGATTTTATCAAAATTAAACATTTTGCTCTGTGAAATAATAAGAGGATGAAAAAATAAGCTACAGACTAGGGGAAAATATTTGTAAACCACATATCTGACAAAGGACCAGGATGTAGAACATATAAAGAATTCTCAAAACACAATAGTAAAGAAAACCAAACAAACCAACTAGAAAAAGGGCTAAAGATATGAAGAGACATTTCATTCAAGAGGATATACAAATGGCAAAAAATTATCTGAAAACATGTTCAACATCATTATCCATCAGAGAAATGCAAATTAAAACCACAAAGACATATCACTAATACCTATCAAAATGTCTAATAAGAAATAGTGACTATACCAAATGTTGGCAAAGATGTGAAGAAACTAGGTCATTGCTGTTGGGAATGCAAAATGGTAAAGCCACTCTACAAAACGGTTTGGCAGTTTATTAAAAAACTAAACATGCAACTACCATATGACCCAGCAATTGCACTCCTGGGCATCTACCCAAGAGAAATGAAAACTTATGTTCATACAAAACCCTACAAACAAATATTTTTACCAGCTTTATTCATAATAGTCTAAAATTGGAAACAGCCCATTTGCCCTTTTTCCTTTTTTTAAATAAATTATTTTATTTTATTTTATTTATTTTTGGCTGTGTTGGGTCTTCGTTGCTGCATGTGGGCTTCCTCTAGTTGCAGCGAGTCGGGGCTACTCTTCGTTGTGGTGTGTGGGCTTCTCATTGTGGTGGCTTCTCTTTGTTGTAGAGCATGGGCTCTAGGCGTGAGGACTTCAGTAGTTGTGGCACGCGGGCTCAGTGTGTGGCATGAGGGCTCTAGAGCACAGGCTCAGTAGTTGTGGCACACAGCCTTAGTTGCTCCGCGGCATGTGGGATCTTCCCGGAGCAGGGATCAAACCCATGTCCCCTGCATTAGCAGGCGGATTCTTAACCATTGCTTCACCAGGGAAGTCCCAACCCATTTGTTCTTGAACGGGTAAATAGTTCAGCAAAGTGTAATACATCCATACATCCATACCATGGAACACTACTCAGCAATAAAAAGGAACCAACAATTGATAGATGCAACAACTTGGATGACTCTCCAGAGGATTATGTTGAGTGAAAAAAGCCAATCCCCAAAGGTTACACACTGTATGACTCCATTTACATAACATTCCTGAAATAACAAAATTACAAAAATGAAGAATAGATTACTGATTGCCAGGAATTAAGGAGTGATGGGAGTGGGAGGGAAGTGGGTGTGGCTATGAAAAGGCTTCTTGACTTATCAATGTCAATATCCAGGTTGTGATCTTTCACTATACTTTTACAACACGTTACTGTTGGGAGAAACTGGGGAAAGGGACACAGGATCTCTCTATATTATTTCTTAAAACTGCATATAAATCTACAGCTGTCTCAAAACAAAAAGTTTAATTTTTAAAAAAAATGGAAAACTCAGGACTTCTCAGGTGGTCCAGTGGTTAAGAATCGGCCTTCCAATGCCGGGGACGTGGGTTCGATCCCTGGTCAGGGAACTAAGATCTCACACGCCGCGGGGTAACTAAGCCGGCGCGCGGAAACTACTGATCCCACGCTCTCTGGCTCTCTCACAGCAAGAGCCCAAACAACCGCAACTAGAGAAGCCTGCGAACCACAACTAGAGAAGCCTGTGCACCGCAACAAAGAGCCTGAGTGCCGCAATGAAAGATCCCGCATGCTGCAACGAAGATCTCGTGTGCGGCAACTAAGACCCGATGCAGCCCAAAAAATAAATTAAATAAATAAATAAATACATATATATATATATATATAAAAAAAAAGGAAAATCCTTTTCTTTGCTTGATTACAGAACTATTAATCTGTTAGATGTTCCAGGCAAAAGGTGACAACTTTTTACTTTATAAAATGTAAGTCTGGGTTTTTCAGGCCAGTACATAACATGAGGAGCCATGGGTTTAGGTGTAACTATTCCACTATAAGCCACTATTAGATTCTTTGCTACCTTGAAATCTGTGCATAACAATATAAATGGTGGTTCTTATAGGCTTTTCCTTGGGCTGTGACTTTATGGACCTCAGTTGTGTCCAGACTAAGTTGAAAGTTAATAATCTCTGATAGGATAAAACTGAAATTTGTTTTGGCCTCTCCTCCTTTAGACTTAGATAATAATGTTTACTCCTTTTGGGTCAGCTGGATGCATAATTTCCTGTTATACAGAAAGAAAGACACACATTCTCTTATATGCAGACTACACATGTGGACTTATCATGATCCAAGAGTGGCCTTATCAGGCCTTTTAGTCCTAATGGCTAATTACTGCCAAAAAGAACAGTTTCAGGTCAATTATTCAAAGCCAAATTCACTGTTTTGAGTAGATATCTCTCAACTCTTTACTAGTTTGTCTCAAGTAATCCCATAAGACCAGTAAGCTCATTTATATAAGGACCAAGATTTACACAGGAAAAAAATGATGGGCATGATCTGCCCTCCTCCCTCCCCCCACCAGAAACAAGTGGGTGTGCCCTTCCAGGGAAGGCAATCAGACTCTTTCTCAGGAGGCCTCAGGTGACACCTGTTACCTTTGGCAATTTTCCATGGTCTGCTGGGTGGTCCTTGGTCTTCCGGGCTTGGAAACCTAGTTTTGTCAGTTATACTCACCTTAACCAGGTATATGAGATTAGATATAAAACCAAAACACCAACGTGTTGATTGACTAAAAAGCATGTTCCAAACGTGCTTTCATCAATGTTTCGAGGCTACAAAGATGCTATTCTCTAAGAACCAGGAAATGAAGGTGCCCACTGTGACTTAAGCTACAAAATCAAAACATGGTGGAGACTGTAGACTGGAACACTTAAGTGGGCACGGGCAGCCCATTTTCTCCCTGTAGTCAACTTGTGTGGGAAGCCAAATCATAAACTGAATAGCAAGTAAATTCACTCACAATATCAAAAATAACTGTCATGATGGGAATACATGACATCCACATTCTCCATACAAAATTTCTTCGTAGAGACACTGACCTCGGAAGCCAGAGTAAGCAAGAGATTGATTATAAACATGCAATAAGAACAAGAGGAGTGGGATTCATTGAATGTTTCATGCTATTAGGCACACATAGCATAATACATCCTGCTCACATTAGGGAGGTTTTGATCTAGGAATCTGAACATTTATACTCACTTGGTGATAATCTTCTGCTTCTAGCCCTACTGGGGAATGTCCTTTCCAGGCAAAAAAAAAAAAGAAAAAAAGTCATGATTCAAAACCTGTTGGCTAAGATTTCTGTACCCATAGGCAGTGCCCTTTGGCTGGACACTGTTCGCATTTCCCTCTATGCTTTTTCTATGGTAGCAAAGCCCTGCCTGGGTAGCATTCTATTTCTTTAAGGTGATTTTGAATATTTCTGCTTCAACCCATTATGTTTTGATATTACAGTTTAGCTCTCAGAGGACCATCTTATTCCAAACTCTTGGGATTCAGTTCAGTAGCCTACAAATACTGACAAGCAAATATTTGCAAATTGTTCATCTTGGAATCCACTCCAAGAAGCTGTGTGGCTCAAATCAATAAAGGTTTTTCTTTTATTGACCCAGGTGGTCACTGGTATAACTGCTCTAAAACCCTTCAAGGTCAAAATAATTTCTGGACTGCTATGGGGGTGGAGGCTTGGGGCTTTTTGCCATGGTCTATATTAAACCAGGCTCCAAATTATTTTCTAAGTAATCACTTCTATCCTCAGTATGTTGTAAATAAACAAAATAACACACATGCAGGTCACTAAGCTAAGTGCTACTTCAAAATATTTGTATTTAGTTTCTGTTTTATAAGAACTAACATATGCATACAAAGATAATTTTGTATCCCCCCTTTTGAAGAGTCTGTATTTGTCTGTTTTCTACCAGTGGTTCTGATGTCTTACTTTTGTCATGGGGTGACATTGGGTGACAAAGCAATTCATCTACCAGAAAGATGTATAAACGCCCTTCTTGTGGCTGGGTTCATAAACATTATCTATTTATGTTGCTCCCAAGAATTCTTCTTTTCAGCCATGACATGGCTAGTAAAAAGTGTTTATATTTACTGTGGAATTTTAAGCACAGGTTTCCTCTAAGTGGAATGATAATGGATTTCTGTTGTGGTATATCCTTAATTGGCAGGCAGCTTTGTTTGGTTTATTATTGGCAATGATTAGGACACACACTGGTTTCTTCACCTAGGTTCCTGGCTCAGATCAGCTTGAATGATGACATACCTGTGCTGCCACATCCTCTATCTGTTGTCATCAGATGAAAGAGCCTGGATGAGGGATTCAAGTGTAGGTGTCCCCATCACCAGAAGGCTAAAGCCAGAGGCATCTGAGCCAGGAACTGACTTAGGGAGAGCTTCACAGCAAATATTTCAGGGTTAGGTTCTACGCATTCAACCACGTAGAGAGCCTGGTGCCCTGACCTGTGCACATTTACAAACCATAACTTCCTGGGCCTTTCATAACATACACATGCCAGGCAGAGACCCACACCCACACCCACTGCAAATAAAAACCCAAGGGGTTAATATACACAGCATCACTTCACCATCCTTCCCAGATTCTTACTGAAGGTTCTGTGTTGATGAAACAGATTGAGTAGCTGCAGGTAGCCTATGTTGTATAGGCATTTCATACAGAAGTTCTTGTCTCATTATGACCCTCATACATTTCTTTGAAGTTCATTAACCTAAAAATCACTACATTTTTTCCTGGAAAGTTGTCTCTAGAAGGTTACCTGACTGAAGTCTTTTTACTCCCTGACACTTAGTTTTACTAGCAAACTAATTGTCAGTTGTACAAACCATTCGGCTCTCAGTGGAAATGTGTCAGTACAATGATGTCTTTCTTTTCAACTATCACTAATCTGTCTCATAGCCTTGTAAAAATAATTTGGCTTTTTGTTCTGGGTAATTCCCATCCTGCTGGTGTCATTGCATAATGTGGAGTAATAATAATAAAATGAACACCAACCACCCATACCACCAAAATAATAACACTGAGCATTTCAATGTTTTGAGCACTTTTCTAAGTACTTTCATATATTAACACATTCCATCCCCACAGTCTCATGAGGTAGGAATTATCATTATCTCCATTTTATAATGAAGGAAACTGCGGCACAGAGAAGCTAGCTAATTTGCCTATGGTTATACTCACATAGAAAGAGATGTGTGTAACTGCTCTTTAGAAAAATGATTTTTCTGGTTTTAGTCTATAAAAATGATGCATGCTTATGGTTTAAAAAAAAAAGTTCTTAAAAGACTGAGAATTACAATTTAAAAAGTAAAAAACTACACCAAATTCTGCTACCTAGAGATAACCACTGATCATTTTTAAGTGAACTTCCTCCAAATATCTCTTTATCTATTTAGGATCATATTGATTTATGATTATCATAACATAAATGGGATCAAGCACACAATACTTTTCTGTAATTTACTTTTTCCACTCCATTATGTGACCTAGACGTCAGCAGCCCTTTGTAGACGTCTAAGTGCTACGTAAATCTCTCTGGTTATTAGAATGATCAGGGCTGAGGGGAGCCTCCCAGCCCAATCAGAAGAAAGCACTTGAGATCAGAGAGTTTCCAGTCCCTGAAGGACTCTTGCCTTACTTCATAGCAGGTTTTATTTTCGTCTGATGTTTAACGTAGTCATCCTTGAGAATGCCACAAAAATCCTTTCTAGTATGCAAGCCAAAAAGTACTGCTGGCCACTGACTCGGACCTGAAGGCCTGACCCCCAGCTCTCCAGAGAATTATCTGGGCTCTGGGCTGAGGATGGTTTAATGATGTCTGAGTCATGTGCCAGCTGGCACGAGGAAAGCCCAACGTGCAGACACATAACATCAGTGGGGAAGCTGAGCTGAGAGCTGTCACTGGGTTGTTATTATAGCAGTCTGATGATAAGTGATGGGCTAGGGAGGGAAGAAGTCCAAACCTCTCCAGGAAACCAGATAAGTCTTATGATGAGGGCTGTTCCCATACACCTCACTAGGAGACACTACTCACATCAATCCATGTGAATGACACCCTTGAGTTGTACAGTGTACAACGCGAGTAGCCTTAAGTGACAGCTGCTGTTGGTCAGCTGGGCCTGCAGGAGGCTGGGCCTGCGGGACAAAGTTACATCCTGCAGGCAGTTGAAAGGGAAAAATCCTAATAGAGTTCCAAGGATGACAGCTGATACCTTGCAGACCACCCCATACCTCTCATTCTCCTTTAAAAAAATCTTGCTGGGGAATCAAGTTAGGAAAGTGGTAGTTTAAGGGTAGGAGTGCTTACATGTGAAAATGGATTCCCAGGCTGACTGTGAAGGAGAGAAACCTCTAGGGCACACGCACTCATCTTGCCCTTGGAATATCTTCAGGGGAAGCAGTGTCGGTCCATGTGGGAATGGATCTAGCTTATTGGAAACACTTCTAGCACGTTTTAAGAAATGTTTTAAATTCTATCTTAGAACATAAATGAAATAAGAAACAGTGCAAAAAAGAAAATAAACATCACCCATAATTCTTTCACTCTCACACAAAATAATCATGGTTAATATTTAGGTCTATTTCCTTCTAGCTTTTTCTATTCAGCATTGCTTTTAAAGAGAGCCAAATATCTATCTACACAAGTTCACTTAATATTTTATAACTATATTGCCCATGATCATTAAATTCTACATGAAAATGTAAAGTGTAATGGCTACATAATATTCCACTATCTAAAGTTCTATCCAAAGTTATATAGCCACCAAAAAAGTCTTTCAAAGCAATTGCCTTCCTTAAAGAAGCTGTCTGGGAACCAACGCTTAGATCATTTTCCCCAAAAAAGATTCCTTACACGTTTCCATAGCATATTATCCAAGTAGCCCCTGTAACCCTGGGGGGATGGCATTAGTGAAAGGACATTCCTCTCGTTTTCATTTTTAATTGAAATATTTTATCACTACAAACTTCCCTTTAAAGACTGCTTTTGCTGCATCCCATAGATTTTTGTTTGTTTGTGTTTTCATTGTCATTTTTCTCAAGGTATTTTTAAATTTCCTCTTTGATTTCGTCATTGACCTATTGGTTTTTTAGTAGCATGTTGTTTAGTCTCCATGTAATTGTTTTTTTCTCATTTCTCTTTCTGTGGTTGATTTCTAGTTTCATGCCACTGTGGTCAGAAAAGATATTTGAAATAATTTCTATCCTCTTAAATTTGTTGGGGCTTGTTTTGTGTCCCAGTATGTGGTCAATTCTAGAGAATGTTCCATGTGTGCTTAAAAAGAATGTGTATTCTTTTTTTTGGATGTAACATCCTAAAAATATCAATTAAGTCTAACTGCTCTATTGTATCATTTAGGATCTCTGTTGCCTTATTGATTTTATGTCTGGAAAATCTGTCCATTACTGTGAGTGGGGTGTTAAAGTCTCCTACTATTATTGTATTCCCGTCAATTCCTCCCTTTATGTCTGTTAGTATTTGTTTTATGTATTTGGGTGTTCCCATATTGGGTGCATTAATTGAAATATTTTAAATTAATTCCTACATATGGTAAACAAACAAATAAGTCCCAGCAAACTTCAAAGTTTTAAAAGAACGCATATTAAAGAAAAGATTCACTTCGCTGTCCCCAAATTCTCCTCCCCAGAGGTGACACTGTTGTCAGTTTCTTGGGTGTTCTTCCAAAAATGTACTGTGTATTTGTAAGCATGTGTGTAATAGTCATCTCCAATTTTTTTTTCACACAAATGACAGCATACTCTATGCTTTACTCTCACCTTGCTTTGTACACCTAGTGTAAGAGAGAGAGTGTTGACTGGTGGCTAAAGGCACAGGATTTGGAAGCCAGATCTCCTGGGTTTAAATTCCAGTACCACCATTAATTAGCCATGTATTCTTGACCAAATTACCTAATCTCTCTGTGCTCTGGTTTCCTCATCTGCAAAGTGGTACTAATAATGGTCCCCACCTCACTGGGTCCTTACATGGTGTTATGGGTTGAATTGTGTTCCCCCAAAAAGATAGTTGAAGTCCTACCCCCCAGTATCCAATGACCTTACTTGGAAATAGGGTATTTACAGAGGTAATCAAATTAAATTGAGGTCACTAGGATGGACCCTAATCTAATATGACGAGTGTTTTTATAAAAAGGGGAAATTTGGATACAGACACAGACATGCACATAGGGAGAATACCATGTGAATAAGGAAGTTATACTGCCAGAAGCCAAGGAACATCTGGGACTACCAGAAGCTGGAAGAGGCAAGGAGCCATCCTCCTCTACAGGTTTCAGTGGGAGCATGGACCTGCCAACACCTTGACTTCTGACTTCTGGCCTGCAGACAATAAATATCTGTTGTTTTAAGCTACCTAGTTTGTGGTACTTTGTTACAGCAGCTCTAGCAAACAAATACACATACACCCAGAATTTAGACTATGTCCAATACTCCTCAAATACTATATAAGTGTTAGCTAGCATTATCATGTAGATCTGCCTCATTCTTTTTAATGACTGCATAATTTTTGTGGTTTATGCAAAATGTATTGTTTAAATATTTCTTCTTATTATCAAAGTAATACATTTGTTTAAAAAAAGAGTACTGGGACTTCCCTTGTGGCACAGTGGTTAAGAATCCACCTGCCAACGCAGGGGACACAGGTTCGAGCCCTGGTCCGGGAAGATCCCACATGCCACGGAACAACTAAGCCCGTGTGCCACAACTACTGAGCCCATGTGCCACAACTACTGAAGCCCATGTGGCTAGAGCCCGTGCTCCACAACTAGAGAAGCCACCACAATGAGAAGACCACGCACTGCAATGAAGAGTAGCCCCCGCTCGCTGCAACTAGAGAAAGCCTGCGCACAGCAACGAAGACCCAACGCAGACAATAAATAAATAAATAAATAAATAAAATTTTCTTAAAAATTAAAAAAAAATAGTACTAAAAGGCATATAATGAAAAATAGCAGTATTTTGTCTCCACTTATTTTCAAACCCCCAGTCCCACTCCCCAAAGGCAAGCATTTTCAATTACTTGGATCTTCTTTCTGGTATTTATCTCCATATTTCTAAGCAGTGTGCTTATACTGTTACTTCTTGGTCTATCAGTTTTAGACACACTTGTCTGCCTTCCTGTTATGATCAATGAGGATTTTGGTTTATGACAACCCCTTGCCCTCTACACACACACACACACACACACACACACACACACACACACAGACTTTCCCTCTCGTCTTCACAATTTAATTATATAACCATTTTTAGGTGTGTAATAGATTGTTAAAATAGATGTCTTAAGTTTCTGAAATCCAATTGAGACTCCAAAGCTAAGAACAATAGGTACAAAACAACGCCACGTTGTAAATAGAGATTCTAGAAATCCATGCAGGGCTTGAGAATCAGGTGGCCCCAAAGCGATTCATCCAGCCTTCGCTACTAACTACCTCCAGCCTCCAGAATTAGCCAGGGAGCTGAAGGAGCCTGTGTTGGGCATTGCTTTGGAGAGAGTTAGCAGAGTGTTGTGTTTCCCACCCCATCCCTAGTGCTAGAGGGGAGGAAGACACCTTACACTCATCCTGAATTGAGTGAGGGGGACTTCAAGAGGATCCTCAGAGAGACTGATAGTTTGCAGGGACAGTCACATACTTGGTGACTGACTAACATCTGGAAAAAAAGCCTGAAGCCAGAAGCTGGCTGGAGCAGCCTGCCTGGTAGCAGGACAAAGAGTCAAGGTTGGTCAGCATTTCCAGGGATTGGTGGGGCAAAGATCTGGTTTTCCGTGGGCCAGGCTGGATTCTGTAGAAGAGAGGTACCAACAGGTTGCTTTCAAAAGTTCCCAACACAGCAGTACCATCTGGAAGGATGAAAAATGACCCCAGCAAAGACTGGACAGGCAGGAGTCAGGTGCTGAGTGGACAGCTGTCAGTGGCCAGCCAAATGAGGCATCTTCTAGGTCAAGGAAAGTACAGCAAAAACATCCCAGTGATGAAGGGTCTCTCATGAATCAACCTTGGACATATTACTGATACATACCAAGAGGGTACTCATGGAAGATGACAACTCTGCAGGCCAAGAGCTTTTCTTCCTCTTCATTGTACCCTTTCTGTGTCTTCATCTGACCCTAGAGGAGCCAGAGGCAGCACAGCGAGCAAGAAGGAATAAAGTGACGTTGACCTTCTACTTAGGGTTGCCAGATTTAGCAAATACAAGTACAGGAAGCCCAGTTAAGTTTGAATTTCAGATAAAAATGCTTTTCTTTAGTGTAAGTACCTCCTATGCACTATTTGGGACGAAATTCTATGAAAAGCATTTGTTGCTTTCTGGAACTGACATTTAGCTGGGCGTTCTGTATTTTATTTGGCAACTCTGCCCATACTTCTTGCCCACTGCAAACTTTAAGTCTGTGTCAGGCCCAAGCTGTGGGAGAGCTGTGGGATAAGAGCTTGGTGTTCTGATATAAGAGCTTTGGATAACCTGAAAAAAAATGGAGACTATTCATTAATAACCTAAAAGTACTTAGAAACATGATAGAAATTGTCTGATAGTTCAGCCATGGGGCTGAAAAAGTGAGATAACACAGTTTTGCAGCTGGAACCTTCCAAGTTCCTCTTGTTCAATAAGCTACTTACAGGTATATTAGGTTCAACATTTAGGTTATTATTTCTATGTAAATATTATTTGTTGCTGAGCCAAGTTGTGAACTAAGACTGCATTTTTAATATAACTTTCTATTTTTAATTTGACTTAATAATTGCCTAAAGCATTTTTCATGTTTAAAAGCCATTTATGTTTCTTTCTTTTTTTTTTTTGTTTTGTTTTGTTTTGTTTTTTGTTTTTTGGTTTTTTTTATATGTTTCTTTCTTTATGAACTGCCTATTCGTGTCCTCTGTTGGGTTATTGAGCTCTCTCCTACTGATTTATTCAAGTTTATTTATATATTAAGAAAATTAACCTAAAAGAACACTCTTCCGTGGGGGAAATTAGAAATGGCTAGCAACAGAGGATAAGTAGATCTTTTCTGACATTTGTGTTGGGAAGCTTAGATTTTCTCTGTGCCCTGTATCTAGTCTTGCTCTTCCAAAACAAATTTTCTTAAATCGATAGTTCCCTTAAATTTCCTTTAATGCTTACATGTTCAATTCTTGGTTAAACATTTCCCAAGAAAGATGTGTATGATTAAGACACAGCCTATCAGCATTTTTTTCCTTTAGACATGATCATTCATCCTTGAGATTTGTTTCCATGAAATTAACCCACACCAGGAAAATAGCTGCAAATATTACCTCAAAGGAATTAGGAGAAAATTCCCTTGAGATACTATTATAATGTGGTTGGAACGTGGAACACAAAGATTAAAATCTCAAATTTGTTTCTTTCTTTGTTCGTGAGTTTACTATTCTAATCTATGAGATAACAAATCTAATTATTGCTTTCAGTTTCTCATTAGAAAATCAGAGCCTTGCTCTTTAACTGTCCCATTAGATTTAGCCTCTGAGGTATCTCCAAAGTAATGGGAGTTGTATGATAAAGTAAAGATTACAGTTTAGACCACCACCACTGCATATAAATTTCCACTGTAAATGGTTGCAAACCACTCGGCTAATTTTTGCATATAATTCTTTCCAAAGAATCCCTTTGTTCTTGAGGGAAATAAAACATTCTAAAACAAATACATTAAAGTATGAATTCAAAAATTATTTTAAGAATAGACAGAAAAACTGCGTTTCAGATTAGCTGTCAGAAGAGACCCACATTTGTCAATAATTCCTCAGAAGAGCCCAGGATGTGCTCCATCTTCTAATTTTTATTTATAAATTCAATTTTAAGATTGCACTGAGGCATGCTGATTCTCCTGTTTCACTGCCTAATTTATTTATTTCTCTAGAATGAATGACAAGTAGGAAGGGCTGGATTCCAGAATCCCTCGGCCCTGGAATAAAAAATCTTTGCATATCTTGCAAATGTGAGCTCTGTATAGTCTCAGAGATATCATCCTCAGCATATGTAATATCTCACATTCCTGTGCTGCTTTATCTCTCTATTCAGTGGAAAACTAGCTTTTAGGGAAGCCCTGTCTTAAAAATTGACAAATGTTTCCTTGCCCCTCTGCAGCACACAAGTTCATCTATCAGGTTTTGTGCTTATCTGACAGAGTGACAAGACAGAAATCTGATCCGTGCACAAATCAATCAATCAATCAAACGTAATATGGGATATCCAAAGCATTGCAGAGGAAGACCATGAGTATCTGCTGAGGGACAGTCATGTTCCTGGCACAGTGTTTGGTGTTTCCATTCGTGCCGTCTTACTGAACTCTTGCAACAGCTGCCTCAAGGTAAATGAGAAATCTGAAGGTCAGAAAGTCAGACTTACTTGCTGAAGCTGGTAAATGTCAGGGTTTTCCCACTGCTCCCTGCCCCATACCCAACACTCCAGCCATACTGAACTATAGGAGGTTCTTCTTAACCTGGTAATCATTACGCAAATGTGTCTGGTTAGTTTGGGACACAAAAATCATCATAATATGAACAACCCTAATTAATGCAGGGTTTCATGAAACTGATGGAGATGATGTTGAAGAAATGTTAGAATCACAGGCAAACACTGATAAATAGTCTTGTAAAATTAGACAAGTTAACAATTAAAGAGGAAAAATGGACATTAATAGGATCTTCAAAAGAGGAATATTTGAAAATTATAGATTAAGGGGGGCAGCTGAGAAGAATGAAGGACTTCAACCTATTTGTCAAATGTGCTACCAGACACATTTTTTTAAGTAGATTCCCAAACCCTAAATCAACACTAACTTTGTTTCCTATTCCAAAAATTAGGGAAGACTTACAATTATTACCTAACTTTTGTTACATATAAATAACAATATAGATTAATTTTATAATTTTTCTTTGCACTTTCCAAGATCAAATTCTAATCAATTTTTTCCATATCTTATATGAAATGTTTGTGTTGGGTTCCCTTTATATCCTCCTTAGACATTAACTGTCTTTGACTGTGAGACCTCCTATACTTTGCCTTGCTGTTTCATGCTTCTGAACTTTTGTCCATGGTGTTCCATCTGCCTGTGGGACCTGTCTCTGTTGTTCTGCAGGGAAACCCTTCTTCACTGCTCTCGACCTTCTCCAATATCACTTCCTGTGTGAGAGTTTCCTCTAACCTTTCCTGCTCCCTTAGCCAGATGGATGGAAATATGAGGAAATACACAACCTAACAGAAAAGGTAAGTTATAATGAAGCAATGAATTATTCGGTGTCAAGAGGCACAGATTTCTTGGATTGAAACATGAGCACATATAAAGAACATTTCCACTATCATAGAAAGTTCTATTGGACAGCATTGGCACTTACTTGCGAAAACACAAGCAATAGATTTTTAAAAAAATAACACAACACTAAGAAAGGAATTCTAGGCTTATTTTCCTTTTAAGTAACGGTGGTACTGCTGGAAAGACTATGTGCTCTGGGAGCACGCTGGAGGGGTCCTTACCAGTGCGGGAGGCTGGATGAGGAAATGATCTTTAAGCTAAGACTTGAGTAGGAATTAACTAGGAATGTGTTGGCAGGGGACAGGGAGGTTGGAGAGAGCTGTGGATTGGTTTGGAACAAGGAACAGTCCCAAGGAGAGGAAACTATGGGCAGGGAGAACCTGAAGAAAGAGAGCACAGGATGCCTTTGGAAGAAGTATAAGATATTCATCAGGCTCTAATTCTGCAAACAAATGCATGGTTGACATTGTGCCTGCATCAAAAAATAAAAGAATATGCCTTAAATGTGACTTAAGTGCCATAGGAAATAAACTCTTCTGGTTATAATAGGTCAGGATGACCAGAAGGGATGATGTGTCAGGAGGTTTCCTATTAATTCCTTATTTTCATTATTTGTTCATTTAACACTAATCACATGTCAAATGGTGGTAAGAATTCTATTGGGAAACTCATTGAGTGCCCCAAATAGACTGGAGATGTTACATAATGAATGGAAGTTCATGGTTTTTCTATCTTCAGATTTTTGTTCCAACTGAACTCACAACTTTTTGATAGACATAGCAATTATGAATAGAATATCAGATTTTTGGTTTCCAGTGCAGTGTGCCCAAAATGTGGCATTTGAGAAGCCCTTGCAGCACTTATTAAAATGCATATCCCTAGTCCAGAAATAAACCCACACATCTATGGTCAATTAATCTACAACAAAGGAGGCAAGAATATACAATGGAGAAAAGATAGTCTTTTCAACAAGTGGTGTTGGGAAAGCTGGACAGCTACATGTAAATCAATAAAATTAGAACACCCCCTCATACCCCTCATACCATAGATAAAAATAAACTCAAAATGGTTTAAAGACCTAAATATAAGACATAACACCATAAATCCTAGAAGAAAACAAGGCAAAACATTCTCGGACATAATCTTAGCAATGTTTTCTTAGATCAGTCTCCCAAGGCAAAAGAAATAAAAGCAAAAATAAACAAATGAGACCTAATCAAACTTAAAAGTTTTTGCACAGCAAAGAAAACCATCCACAAAATGAAAAGGCAATCTACAGACTGGGAGAAAATATTTGCAAACAATGCAACCAACAAGGGGTGCATATCCCTAGTCCAGAAATAAACCCACACATCTATGGTCAATTAATCTACAACAAAGGAGGCAAGAATATACAATGGAGAAAAGATAGTCTTTTCAACAAGTGGTGTTGGGAAAGCTGGACAGCTACATGTAAATCAATAAAATTAGAACACCCCCTCATACCCCTCATACCATAGATAAAAATAAACTCAAAATGGTTTAAAGACCTAAATATAAGACATAACACCATAAATCCTAGAAGAAAACAAGGCAAAACATTCTCGGACATAATCTTAGCAATGTTTTCTTAGATCAGTCTCCCAAGGCAAAAGAAATAAAAGCAAAAATAAACAAATGAGACCTAATCAAACTTAAAAGTTTTTGCACAGCAAAGAAAACCATCCACAAAATGAAAAGGCAATCTACAGACTGGGAGAAAATATTTGCAAACAATGCAACCAACAAGGGGTTAATATCCAAAATATACAAACAGCTCATACAAGTCAATATCAAAAAAACCAAACAACCCAATCAAAAAATGGGCAGAAAACCTAAATAGACATTTCTACAAAGAAGACATACAGATGGCCAAGAAACACATGAAAAGATGCTCAACATCACTAATTATTAGAGAAATGCAAATCAAAACCACAATGAGGTATTACCTCATACTGGTCAGAATGGCTATCATCAAAAAGTCTATGAATAATGAATGCTGGAGAGGGTATGGAGAAAAGGGAACCCTCCTACACTGCTGGTGGGAATGTAAATTTGTGCAGCCACTATGGAGAACAGTATGGGGGCTCCTTTAAAAACTGAAAATAGAGCTACCATATGATCCAGCAATCCCACTCTGGGGTATTTATCTGGAAAAGATGAAAACTCTAATTTGAAAAGATTCATGCACCCCAATGTTCAGAGAAGCACTATTTACAATAACCGAGACATGGAAACAACCCAAGTGCCCATCAACAGATAACTGGTTTAACAAGATGTGGTATATGTATACAATGGAATATTACTCAGCAGTAAAAAAGAATGAAACATTGCCATTTGCAGCAACATGGATGGACCTAGAGAATATCATACTAAGTGAAATAAGTCAGACAGAGAAAGACAAATGTTATGATATCACTTATATGTAGAATCTAAAAAATAATACAAATGAATCTATATACAAAACAGAAATAGACTCACTGACATAGAAAACAAACTTATGGTTACCAAAGGGGAGAGGGAGGGGAAAAGGAATAAATTAGGAGTATGAAATTAACAAACTACTATACATGAAATAGAAAAGCAACAAGGATTTACTGTATAACACAGGGAACTATATTCAATATCTTGTAATAACCTATAATGGAAAAGAAGCTGAAAAAAATATATATATATAAAACTGAATCACTTTGCTGTACACCTGAAACTAACACAACACTGTAAATCAACTATACTTCAATAAAACAATAAAAAATAATTAAAATGCATATCCCATTTCCCTGCCATCCCCTGGGCAGAGGCAGGGGCTCAGGGGCATTCAAGATTTGGCTCCATAACCCACCACCATAGTATTGCTGCTGGAGGTGTAATGGATGCTAGCACTGCTTTACAAGAGGCACTGAAGGCTGCCTTCTTCCACGATGACCGAGCACATGGAATTTGTGAAGGTGCCAATGTCTTAGTGCCAAGCCCATCTTTGAGTGCTTACATCCAACTGTGATGAGCCTATGTATGTCAAGTAGGTTGAGGCCCTTTGTGCTGACAAAACTCAACGTCATTGAGGTTCATGACAATAAGAAACTAGGGGAACGAGTAGGCCTCTGGAATACTGACAGATAGGGGAAACCCTGTAGAAAGGTTGGTTGCAGATGGGTGGTATTAGTAAAGGACTATGCAAAGAATCCCAAGGACATCATCAGAGAGTACTTCAAATGCAAAAGTATGAATAAAAAACTTGGCTTTTGTTTTTAAAAAATGCATATCCCCAAGCCCACCATGGACCTACTGAATCAGAATTGGAGGGATCTACAGGGCTAACAAACTCCCTGGGTAATTCTACTGCACTCTAAAGTTTGAGAACTTCCATCTGATTGAAGTGACTCTCAGGTATATAATGGCAGCCTGGAGTCAAGCTGGCTACATAAGAACCACGTAGAATTCTGTTTTTGTTTTTAATTATTAACTCTATACTTATTTGGATTTCACTAGTTTTTCCACTAATATCCTTTTCCTGTTCCAGGATCCTATCCAGGATACCACATTACATCTAATCATCATGTCTCTTTAGTCTTCTCTGGTCTGTGTCAGTTTCTTAGCGTGTCCTTTTTTTAATGACCTTGATATCTTTGAAGAATACTGGCCTGGTTATCCTGTAGAATGTTCCTCAATTTGAGTTTGTCTGATGGTTTTCTCATGGTTAGACTAAGGTTATGGGTTTTAGGGGAGAATACTACAGAGGTGAAGTACCATTATTATCTCACCATATCAAAGGTACATACTCTCGGCAAGATTTATCACTATTGACGTTAATCTTGATTAGTTGGCCTGGAGGTAGTGTTTGCCAGTTTTCTTCACTGTAAATTACTCCCCTACCCCAACACTATACTCTTTGGAAGAGAGTCCCCCAAAGCATAACCCAAAGTCAAGGAAGAGGTGGAAATTAAGCTTCCCTTCCTGGAGTGGAGACTATCTACATAAATTATTTGGAATCCCTGGAATTCTTCTGTAAGGGAGATGGGTTTCTTTTTGCCCATTTATTTATTTAATCATTTATGTATACCAATATGGGCTCATGGATATGTACACTCTGAGTTATAATCCAATGCTATGTTATTTATTTTATTGCTCGAGTTTTCCAGCTTTGGCCATTGGAAGCTTTTTCAGATTGGCTCCTGGGTCCCTTTGACATGCCCCATTTTTTTTACTTTAGACACTACAAGATGCTCCAAGCCCATCTTGTGTATTCCCCATCCCAGACTAGAACCAGGCATTTCTCCCAGTAGAGTTCTCTTTCTAAAACATGAATTTCTGCCTCCCAACCTTGGAGACGTAAATCCAGTTGGCCTAGAGAGGGAGCCCAAGAATATGTTTTTTTTTTAATTAGATGAAACTGGGAGCTCCCTAGTGGTCTAGGGGTTAGGATCCAGCACGTTCACTGCTGTGGCCCAGGTTTAATCCCTGGTAGGGGAACTGAGATCCTGCAAGCCTTGCAGCACGGCCAAAAAAAAAAAAAAAAAAAAAAAAAAATTTAATGAAATAGAACATACTCATAGTAAAAAGAAATTCAAACAATGCAACGGAAACCATAGTACACTACAACACTCTTGCCCCTTGCTGTTTTCACTTAACAGCACATCTTGGAGATTGTTACATGAACACAGATTGACATCATCCTTTTCGAAATGGCAGAGAGCTTCAGTATATAGCCACGACATAACTTATTTACCAACTGTTTATTGATAAACATTTAGGGTGTCTCTGAGTTTTGCCATTACAAGCAATGCTACTATGAACTTCCTGTACATACTTTTTCATACATGTCTTAAGACATCACTATGCTAAACTCATAGCAGTGAAATCAATGCGTCAAAGGTATATGCCTGTAACATTTTGATAGATATTGACAAACTGCAATTCACAAAAGGTTATTGCAACATACAGTCCCACCAACAACGTATGAGAATGTGTTTTCTCCACATTATTGACAATAAAGTATACTGTTAAATTTGCCAATCTGATAGGTGAAAATGGTATCCAAAGTTTAAATGTTCATGACTTTAATTATGAGTGATATCAATTGTATTTTCATATGTTGATAAGTATTTAGAACTTTTGTATGTGTATAAATGGCCTATTCATACCTTTTGTCCTTTCTTTTCTATTGGGTTATCAATATTTTTCTTATTGGTTTGTAAGAGCTCTTTATATATTAAGAAAACAAGTACATTCTTGCTTTCTGTGTTGTGCATATTTTTTTAGAATACTGTACATTTTTTAAAAAGTCTCCCAGGTGATTCTGATGACAGCCAGGTTGGGAAACCACTGCTAGGGAATTTATTAATCAGGGTTAATATGTCCCATGTGTGTGCCACCTCCAGGCATAGGTAAGGGTAATTGCTGCCTACCTGGTGCCGTCTGAGGGTAACAAAAATCCCTGTCTGAAATCATCTCAGCTACTAACAGCAGAGATTCCCAGCACTAAACCTACCCTTTGGGGCATAAGGCAGCGTTACCAGGAAGATGAGCAGCACACTGACCCATTACTGTGCAACAGCAAGACTGCCCCTCCCCCCACCATGTCCTGTATCCTGGGACAGTGGGAGACTCTTCTAGCATAATATCACAGGACACAGCCACGGCATTGTTAATCAAGCAGTACGAAAGTTCTGATTACCTTATACACAACACATCCTGAGGGCAGACAAGACAGAAGGCTTCTCCCCTTTTCCATCTCTCACTCCCCAGGTCCTGAAGCCATTAAATAGCAAGGTGGAAATGAACATTGCACAGCCCAGCAGAAGAAATGGACCAAAGGAAGGGCTGTGTGGGAAAGGGAAAGGGGGGCAGGATGTCCAGGGGAAAAGGCTCTTCTTCCACAGGGAGGGAACTGCCACCTGGATGCCTGAGGGTCACTGTGAAGCCCCTCTTTAGTGAGAGAACCCCAAGAAGGGCAAGCTGGTGGGAAGGGACAGCTCCAGAATCCCTGCCCCTTATTGGCCTCTAGAATGGATTGGAATGTTCTGCTGAATGTAAAATGAAAAGGGTTGTTTTATACATAAATTTGGACGGGCACCTTAGATTATGGTATAGACCAGTGGAATCTGCCTGCCAGTGCAGGGGACAAGGGTTCGAGCCCTGGTCCGGGAAGATCCCATGTGTCGCGGAGCAACTAAGCCCGTGTGCCACAACTACTGAGCCTACGCCCTACAGGTAGTGAGCCACAACTACTGAGCCCACATGCCACTACTACTGAAGCCCGCACACCTAGAGCCCGTGCTCCGCAACAAGAGAAGCCACCGCAATGAGAAGCCCGTGCACCACAACGAAGAGTAACCCCTGCTCACCGCAACTAAAGCCCGCGCGCAGCAACAAAGACCCAGCGCAGCCAAAAATAAATAAATAAATAAATTAAATTTAAAAAAAAAAAAAGTACAGACCAGGGTTCTCAAAGTACTGTCCTAGGACCAGAAGCATCAGCATAACCTGGGAACTCATTAGAAATGCAAATTCTGAGATCCCACCCCAGACCCACTAAATCAGAAACTGGGGATGGGGCCTAACAGTCCATACTGTAATAAGCCCTGCAGGTGATTCTAAAGCTAAAGTTTGAGAACCACTGCTCTCGGTCAGAGCCACTGCCATCTGCCATGGCATCCAAGGTAGCAGAGTGGAGCCTGTAAGCAAAAAGAATGCACAAAGGGCAGTAGGGGCACTCAGATATTCTCCCTGCAGTAGAGACACAGAGTTACAACCACCATCTGGACTCTAAAACTTCCGGGTGAGTGTTTTCTGGGAATCAATGTTTTCCCCAGAGAGTTGGCACCAGAGTGCCGTGTACATTTCCCAGATGGGTTTCTGAACGAGAACCTCCTGCAGGAGATTCCCAGCCCCGAGAACCAGAATTGTGGCTTGTCCACAGGCAAGGAATTCTTAAAGATCTGCCCCCATCTGCAGAGGTGGAGTTTTTAAGGAGAACTGTCTTACTGTAGGGGTAGGGAGGCTATACTTCTTGTCTGCATATAAGCAGGGTGAGGGCTCTGCGTGTCACTCCCATGTCACTTCACTTCTTTGAATTTCAGAGTTGAGCTAACAGGGCTTTATTTACGCAATCCCAAAACACTTCATCTTGGCAAAATTAAAGAACAAGAATACATATACTTTTGATAGATTTTTTTCATGGCTCCAAAATAATTTGGATCCTGGATCATTATTTCAGCTGCCTCTGTCAGCAAGTAACCTTAATGAGTACCATCTTGTAACTTATCGCCAAGTCACATTTTTTGGCAAATATTTTCCTATAAAATATTTAAGGCTCCATCTGACTTTGGATCTTTTGAAGAGACTATGTTTCCTCTAAATGTCTGATGCATCCTCTAGGGTTTTGGCCACAGCATTGCTAATGTGAATGCTGCTGATGGAAAGCTCTGCGCTCTGGGGTGCTGGCAGCTTGTCACCCCACTTAACAGACCTTTGTGTCCACTGGAAAAGGTGCAATGGAGCGAAAATTTTTCAGAATTATTTTTCAATTACATTCCCTCTATTTTTTTTTCCTTTGCTAGAAGTAAAATGAAAAAACTCTAAACACCAACATGAGGCAAGAGGCAACAAAGGCTGGATGCGCAGCAGGCTGGACACTGCATGGTCCCTGAGAGGGGGGAAAACTGACTTCATAGCCCTGTAACACTAAACCAGTTTCTCTAAATTCCCTGCTCCAGGCTGAGGGAAGCTGATTCTGAGGACTGGGATGCTGGCATTTCCACTGGCAGGAGCTGGGCTTCCTAAGTCTCAAGTTTCCCAGAATGATCTGACTTATTGACATTACATTTCAGGAGGCAAACTGAGAGCTCTTGAGAATCTGTGCTTATTTTTTTAGGGTTTCAGCAGCTTTTACACACACTCACACATACCCACACATACACAAACCTTTCTGCAAAGAGAACATTGTATTTATATATTTTAACAAGTCTCCCTGGTCTCTCTGCCGCGTCTTTTAAATTTAGATGTTGTGGAGGTTAAAAAAAAATGTCAACCTCTGGATATCCTGCAGTTGTGCAGACTCTAAACCTGAGGGCTGTAACACCCCTGAAATTACATGCCAATTGTGCATTTTCACCACCAGAGTTGAGAGCATACAGCGTTCATCAAAAGGTCAAAGAGTTTAAAGGTGTTTAAGAACCTCAGCCAGTTGTTAAAATTTAGATGCCATGGCAATGATTAATTTCTGTTGCCTGCAAGTGAATATTCCTGAAGGATGATGGTCAAAGTTATTCACCAATGTCTCCCTATCCAGAACAATACAACATACACATATATCCAAAATCAGACTCAGAAGCCGTATTTTTCTTTTCTGAGAAAAAAAGAATCTTTGTAATATGGAATAGTATTCTTATACCCCAACCATCATCCTAAATTCAGTTATTAATATTTTTCCCTTAAGGTTTTAAGGGTTTTTTTTAAATTAAAAGAGAAAAAACATTAGAGATAGAATTTGGTTCCCAGTCAAATTTCTCTTTCTAAAAGTAACTGCATTGATGAATTTAGCATGTATCCCTTCAGCCCACGCTTCAAAATTTGTACATCAATATAGCCCCGAACAATCCATAGCATTCCTTTTATATTTTAAATGGTATCATCCTGAATGCATCAGTCTGCAACTTATTTTCTTCTCTTAAGACTATACTTTGACATCTATCCATATTGACATATGAAAATCTAGTTCATGCCTTTGCATTTGCTATTTTGTACTTTAACATTTAAATGCACCACACTTTATTTATTCATCATTGATGGATACTCAGGTTGTTTTTAATTTCTTGGTCTCATAAACAATGCAGCAATGCATCTCCTTGAACGAGTCTCCTTGTGAGAATGTCTTTCTAGGGGGAGACCTAGAAGCAGAACTGCTGAACCATAGGGTAGGTGCATCTTTGATTTAATAAAATACTGCCCAATGGGTCTCCAAAGTGCAGTATAGCAATTTCACTCCCCCAGCAGCCTCTGAGATTGCAGGATGATTTTCCACTGGGCTCAGATGGGAATGTACCTGGTCTGAGACCTCCTGCCCCATTCCACCTTTCTGTGTTCAGGTTTCTCCAAGCATGCAGATGAGATCCCTCCAAATAAAGGCTTTTGGGGGAAATCTTTCTTAAACAGTTTCTATCCATGAGGCTCTGCTAACTTGCCGTGGCCTATACCATGGGGCTGTGCCCCTCCTTTGTTTGTTTCGACGCTTAGCTTTTATTTCTCCTGACTTGATAAGACAAGTGGAAACTCTTCATCTGCTCATACCTGTGCCCTAAACTGACACGACCCAGGGGCCTAACACTGACCAGAGAGGGACCCAGTATCACATTAGTTTGACCTCAGGTTACCTAAGGTCAATATTGCTGCTTGGTTTGGATTGTCCATTCACTGCACCAGTATTTATCAAGCACCTGGGTGACAGAGCACAAAGATAAACAAGACAACGCTCTACAGCAGTAACTGTCATCCGCAGGGCATGTACTAGCAGCTTAGGTTCTTATCTCAACCAGTTCTTCCAGCAGGCCTATGCAGAAGGTACTACTATTATCTCCTTTTTACAGGGCAGGAAACTGAGGCTCTGAGTTCCAGGTGATCTCTCGTGCCCAGGCACAGCTATAGGATTCCAGTCCACAACTCTTTGTCTCCAAAGTAAGTGGTAGGAGGAGCTCTCTGTGGAGCTGGAGTGAGAGGTCACTTCGGTTAAGGGGAAGAGAGGAGAAGGTAGAAAGGAAGTGTCATTGGAACGGGGCTAGAAGGATGTTTCAAACTTTAATAGGAAAGGATGGTGGGAAGGATAGAGGATGCACAAACGCATGAGGTGGGAAAGAGAAGAAAGCATCTGGGGAATGGGGAACAGCTGGAGTAGAGGAAACTGGAGGAGTAGAGTAGGACATAAACCAGGAAAACAAGTTGGGACTTGATCACAGTAGAGAGGATGAGTCACTGGAGGCTTGAGCTACAGAGTGTGATGTGATCAGAGCCGGAAGCAGTAAAGAGAATGGAATTGTGGGGAAGTGCAGGGACACTGGGAGAGGAGCTGAGAGGGGAGGGAGATGCTGAGGACTCCCATGCTCACGTCCATTCTAACAAGCACCTCTAAGGCTAGGAAGCTGGAAAATACAACTCACACACTTCTTTGTAGCTAGACTTCTCGATAAGGATCCATTTTGCTGACATGGATGACACCGAGTCAACATGGTGCCACGGTCACTTGCTTCTTGACTGGAGGACTTCTGTAGAGAAAGAACTCACTTTCTAATTCTTGACAGATAGGAGGATTCCAAGAGTTGGGTGTTTTTCCTGGAAGCTCTGTTTCTAATGTCTTCTTTAGGTTTTTCAACAAGTTGTTAGCCAACTAAACCTGAGTTCTGCTCACACTAGCTTGAATGGCTTCTAGGTCTGCAAATAAATCCTAAATAAGAAGGCAATAGCTTGGGTGGAAACAAGAGGGCTGGAAAGAAGAGGGAGAGGGTGCACACATTTCAGAAGCAGAAATGGGCAGGATGGGGTAGATCTTGGGGTTTGGGATGGAGGAAATTGTCAAAGTTGATGCTCAGGTCTTACATAATGATGATGTGGGCAGTGATGGGGTTATTAATGGCCACAAACATTGGATTTTGAGATGCTGACTTTAACCTAGAACTTTGGGGAAGACTCAAATTTGAGGAAGTGGGAAGAAGAGTCAGTAATGATGCAATTACCTGTTTAGAAGCCTCTTTCCACTGGAAGCTGGAGTTCTGTGAGGTCAGAATCTTTGCTAGCTTGTTCACTATCATAAACTCTAGGCCTGGCTCAGTGCTTGAAATATTGTGGATACTCAAGAAATATTTGTTGAGTAGTGAAGTTAGGGGTCCAAGGTGCAAGAATAACTATGAAAGGAAAACATTTTTAAAGTAAGAGGGTAGGAAATAATGTAGGAGGGATAAATGAGGTTGAGAAGAAAAAGACCACCAGACATGACAATTGGGGATGGATAAAACAGGACATTTTAAAAGCTTTTCTAAAAATAAGCTTTTTTAAAAAATTGAAGGAAAACATACATGCAGAAAGCACAGGTCATACATGTGTAGCTTAATGAATTACCACAGATTGTAACCACCTTCCAGATCAAAAACCAGAATATTCCCAGCATATCCAAAGCCTCCTTCATAACCCCTCTCCGTCATTAACCTTCACTATAAGGGAAACGACTATCTTGGCTTCTAATATCATAAATTAGTTTTGCCCATTTTGAGCTTTATATAGAGGCATACACTATATATTCAGTTGTGTCTGGCTTCTTTTGCTCAAAATTATATTTGTGAAATTCATCTGTGTTGTTGCATGTGGCAGTAGTTTGTTCATTTTCGTTGCTGTATAGTATTCCACAGAGTGACTGCACCAAACGGTTTATCTGTTTTACTGTTGGCGGACATTTAGCTTGCTTCCTGCTTTTGACTATTAATAAAGCAACTGTAAACATTCTTATATAAATCTTTTGGAATACCTACCTATACATTTATATTAGGTACATATCTAGCAGTGAAATTGCTGGAATATAGGGTCTGAATATATTCAGTTTTAGTAAACACCATAAAAATGTTTTCCAAAGTGGATGAATTAATTTATACAGTCAGCCCTCTGTATACAAATACAGATTTTGGTATCCACAGGGCTCCTGGAACCAATCCCCTGCAGATACTGAGGGACAACTGTCCTCCATCCAACAAATGTACTTTAAAATAGTTATTTTCTCCAAAAGGGATTAGTGCTTTTCATGTTCTGTTTAAGAAATCTCACCTAACTTAAAATCATGGAGATAGTCTTCTATTTTATATTTTAGAAGATTTATTGTTTTGTTTTTCACATTTAGATCTATAACATGCTTAGAGTTGATATTTACGTATGTTTTGAGCTGGGGGTCAAGATTAATATTTATTCCATTTGGACATCCAAGTGGCCCAACATCATTTACTTGAGAAGATTTCCTTTCCTCATTGTTCTGCAGAACCATCTCTATCATATATTATATGTATATGTGTGAATCTGACTATGGGCTATCTGTTCTAAAATTTTGACCCTGCTATTAACCCAGGTGTTATAACTTTTCCCTCTTGATATTTTTCATTCTCTGTTCCAAGAAGCAGATACTAGTAATCAGTCATTTTTCCAATTTGCAATGAATACTGAGATTTATAATAAATGTTGTGCTGGATTGTTCTACTGGGAATTGTGTTTCCTAGAATTCTTTTCTCTGTATGATTCTGGGTTGAGTTAGCCAAAAGTGAAGTTGTGAGAGATTTAGGAAGCAGGAATGAAGCAGGCACCATTATGGTCTAAAAGTCATCAATGCTGAGAGGGAGTGAGAGCCAGCCTAGACGTGCCAGCAGGCTCCTGTGTGCCCTCACTCTTCCCCACTCTGCATCCAGCTCTCCTTCCTGTCTGCAGGCTCTGCCAATAACAGCACCCCCAGGCCTGCCGGCAGATGCTGTGCTGTGAACACACAGAGCTGTCGTCATGAAGATCCAACAATCCTCCCTAGACTTCATCTCTAGCTCACGCCCCCCACCCCATCCTACTCCAGCAGCTGGACATGCCTGGGCTCTAGATTTCCCTGTAAGCCAGGGCTGGTTAGTGATTCCCTCTGATTCTTCAACTCCCCTTTCCAGACCTTTACTTCCCCAGATCTTCCCAAAATTGTGTAAGGTCCATTTCCTATAATAAATTCCTTATCCCATAGCTCATAGTGATTTTGCTTCCCTGATAGAACCCTGATTGAGCCACACATATTGAAATAATCAACACAACATACCAGAGGCAAGCCCTAAACTTGCATTTGGTAAAAATCTGCAACTGACGAAAAACTGACTGAAGAACTGCATGATGGGATTCTGGGCTGACAACACTGGCAACGTGACTACATTGCTGATTTTGAATTTAAGATCTTGAAGCTGGCTAATTGACCTCTTTGCTCGTCCTTCCTCCACCTCATCCCTAGCTGCCTTGGATCATTCCCTTTCTATATTCCCATGTCTACCTTTCCCTCCAGATTGTAAACTCATTCAGGGGTTCATCATATTCCTCTTTGCCTGAAGGAAAGTGTAAACCCAACACCACAAGGATGCCAGGAGGGAGTGATTGGAAGGGAGAGCTCAGAGTCAAGGTGCTGGCACTTGACTTGGGCCTAAATGTATGAACAGGACCTCGATGGGCAGGAAGAGAACAAGTAAGAACAGGTAACATTTATCTGTGGATTATGTGCCAAGCACTGTGCTAATAAGGACTTTAGGCATTAACTTACTCATTCTCATGTCACCTGGATGAAGCCAGTGCTATCATACCCTCATTTTATAGATGGGGAAACTGGGAATCAGGGTAACTAGAAAATGAACCCATCACCACATTCCCCTACTAATATCCAGATAGAAAGTAGGGATGGGGTTGATTTGTCTTAGAATTTAAGAAGAGCCCTTCCTTAGGAGTGGTAATTGCAAAACTTTGGTGTGGTCCTTGAATACATAAGGGAGGCCTGGAAAATGGGAGTGGGGAGAGAGAGAGAGGGAGAGAGGTGGGGGCGGGGGGCAGAGAGGTGGTGGTTTTTGTATTGTTGTTTTATTGTGTCTCCTGAGAGAGATGGAAAAGAAGAGGAAAGAAGACGAAGAGGAGGTTACATAACCTGGCACAAAGCAACAGAAACGGCTGATGAGTGTTTTTAAGAATATGACCAAGGAGGCCATAAAGGATGGCTCATGTTTACTGTTAACTTGTCTGATTTTCTGTGATACAAATCCCTCCATCTTCCTGAATTTTTAGTAAAAATAAAGTCGCCATACACACAAAGATGTGTCAGTGTGAATCTGTAGGAAATAGGGAAATGGCTGAGTCTCGAGTTTGGGTTATACGAAACTGTGAGATGAGCCCTAAACTGAACTAATTCACGGAAGCAGAAGGTCACAATAAGAGGTAACTCAGAACTTACGTCCCCCAGGAACTTGCAGAAATCTTAGAGAAGGCTCTGGGCTTTCCAAAGTGTGTGGAATGGGGCATTTGGGACAATCTTCTCTGGATCTTAAGGGGCAAAAGGCTGTGTTTGACGCTTCCATCCTTTAAGGAACTGGGTGAGTGTACTGAGCCCGAAGGCAGGGGCTATGAGCTGAATTTGGGGAAGGGCTGGTAGTAAGATGAGGCTGGAGGGTGGAGCTAGGGTGGACTGCTGTAGGGGGTCAAGATGGTAAAAGATACAGCCCCCATTCTCATCAACATCTATCTGGGGGCTCAAAATGTACTGATAAAAGTAGGGGAAAGTAACACGAGCTAGTATCTCATTCAGTGGGTGGTGGATCGCTTTCAAAGTCTACTCACCATTTAGTTGTGTTGAATGACACTTGGTAGTGAAGCTTTTGAAAACAGGCAAGAGCATGTGTAAGAACACTAGCTTTGATGTGTGTATACAGCATGGACAAATGCACCAGCCATCTGCCGTCTTCCCCCACATTCCCCCCAAATCCCACCCTGGGAACTGCCCCCTCTGCCTTCCTGAAGCTTGATCAAATTAGTAAGGAACAAGGAAATTCAGGACCTTTTGATCAGGGACTTCATTATTTGAAAACATTTTTACCTTTTGGAATTTTCTAGAACTAGATCCTAACTAATCTCTTAGTGTTAATGGTCTCCTATGAATGACCAAGTCAACAAATGTTTATTGAGCATAGACCATGGCAGGCACTGGGGTTCCAGGGAGAGCCAAGACCCAGACCCACCCTTGATGGTCACAGTGACTTTCAAGAACCCAGGCATGACTTCTAAGTATTCAATGAGCTGGCGAAATAGAGTCTTGGAGAAACATTCAACGTTCAAGCTTCATGATGCTCTCTCCTCCGCTTAACCCGCTTCCTTTTCGTTCCTCTACTTGTCAAAAGGGTTTTTGTTAAATATTAAAATATCAAGGATGTTCTTTCTTTTAAGAGATTTCTCAACAGGGCTTTATGTTTCTCAAAAGAACAGAGATGTCCAAATCCAACACTTACATAGAACAGAACGATGGGCACACTCATGTCGACAGCGTGCCTGAAGTTGAGTGACATTAAATTTATTTTTCAGGCTTAATTAAGCCTGAAGCCCACAAACCTAAGCCACCATTTATTGTAGAAGAGGAAAGCAAGCGACTTGAAATAATGAAGAAAACCCGCGCAAAACAGCATCTTAGGATTTTGTCAGAAAACACTGAATCCTCCCGTAAAAAACAAGACAACAGGCCCCAAACGGAGTCACTTATGCTAAGCCCCACGTCACCAAATGGAGACTTAACTTAATTGCAGTTTCGGCTCTCCCAGAAAGGGAATCTTAAACCAGTCAATCAGGAATCATCATCACAAGTCAGGTGATATTCTGATAGACCCCTGCTTTCCCCTAAAGGAAAGCGACCTCGCAATAACCAACCCGATGTTTTGTCTAGTGCGACTTCCTTGTTCCTGCTCTCTTCCTCCTATAAAAGTCTTTCATTCTGTACAGCGTCTCAGAGCTCCTTTCCATCTGCTAGATGAGATGCTACCCGTTTCATGAACAAGGCCAATAAGATCTTTCAAGTTTACTCTGTTGAATGTTGTTTTCTAACACTCCAAAGACAGCCAATAGCAAAATTAACCCCAAAGAACTAATACCTATGCTTCTACTGCAGTAGAGTGGCTAAGACCATCTCCCCTGGCCTGAGGCTGCTTTTGGAAATCCAGCGGGCTCTGCCCCTCCCACGTGAAGCGCTCTCCTGCCTCGCGTTCAGTACCAGCTCCACAGTGGGGACCACCAGCTGCGCTCTATTTCTTAAGATTGTCTCCCTTTCCAGGCTCACAGAAATGTCACTGCCTTTTCTGAGATTTCTGAGAATTCCCAGGGGCCTCATGGTCTCCAGCATGTGCTTCTGGAACAGGGTAAATTCACAGATCGGCTTGCTGCCCTCAGGTGTGGTCCCTGCTTAGACTATCAACCAGACCTGAAACTCAGCCCATCTCCATAACTGCCACTGAGAGCGTCTCACACAAGGGAGTGTGTGTGTGTGTGTGTGTGTGCGCACGTGCGTCAGAGTCAGTGGGTGGCTTGGTAAAATGCAGGGGTCTAACCCTAACGCTCCCCCTACATTACATCACACATAGCGTCGGCGAGGCCTGTCCCCACAAGCCTTCCAGGTGCCCTGTGTGCCAGGCTCATGCTTCCTGTCTTCTCTCACTTCCCTTCCTGCCTTCCGCCCTTCCTCTGACCTACAGTTCAAATTCTTCCCATTTGTTTATGTGGAACAATGTAGCTCTCCTCAGGCCCTGCCCTGGACTCAGCGCCAGGCCTCCCTCTGCACAGCTAAGGACTTGGCTTACACAGCCAGTTAGCACTTACTCAGAGGCCGTCTTCCTCCCGTGGACTAAGTGGTGTGGTAGTTTCTAATTGTGTCCACAGATTCTCCGAGACCTCACCTTCCGGAGGCAAGAACCTAATTCCCCTCCCCGGTAGCGGGAGCTGAACTTAGTGACTCACTTGCCCCAGATGAAATGTGGCAGAAGGGACAAGTGATTTCCCAGGTGAGCACGTAAAAGGCGCGAGAGCTTCCCCTCCCTCTCAGATCACACACACTGGGGCAAGTTAGCTGCCATGTCACGAGGACACTCAAGAGAAGCTCCTCTCTTCTCGTCCTCCATTGCTAGTTCTTCCCACCAGACACAGTTTAGGGTCAGAGTGCAAAGTGTGGTAGAGTTTGGGGCGGGGTGGAGGTGCTGGGTCACAGCACAGGAGTAGGAAGACAATCAATACCAAGGTGACCAAGTGCAGGGGAGCAGGGCACAGGCTCTGGAGTCACGAAAACCTGGGTTTGAGTCCCAGCTCTACCTTTTATTACGAGCCCCTGTAAGCTTCTGAAGCATCAGGTTGCTCATCTGTAAAATGGGGCATTATCTCCTTCAGAAAGACGCTCTGAGGAGTAAGTAGACTGAGGCACAGTTAGGCTGGGTGTCAGGCCTGGCCCAATGTAAGCACTCCTCGGTGGCAGTAATTATGATGGTGCTGAGTATTGGTTGAGCACCTACTGTGCGTGCATCAGGCTCTGTGGTAGCTGCATTACACACATTATCATATAATTATTGATATGATATGATATCTTAATCTTCACACACCAACTCAATAAGGTTCATAAATTGTAGTGGTTGAATAGTATCTCCCCAAAAAGATATGTCCAAATCAGAATCCCAGATGCCTGTGAATGGTGTGACCTTATTTAGAAATAGGGTCTTTGCAGATGTAATTAAGTTAGGGATCTTGGGATGAGATAAGTGTCAATTTAGACTAGGCCCTAAATTTCATGATGGGGGTCCTTATAAGAGAAAGGAGAAGGACATTTGAGGCCCAGAGGAGGGAAGAAGGCCACGTGAAGATGGAGGCAGAGGTGTGAGTTATGGTGCCACAAGCCAAGGAAGGCCAGAGCTGGAAGTTTTCTCCCCTGGAGCCTCTGGAGGGAAGCACGGCCTTGCTGACACCTCAAGTCTGGACTTCTGGCTTCTATGATTATGAAGAGAATGAATTCCTATTGTTTTAGGCCACCAAGTTTGTGGTCATTTGTTACAGCAGCCCTGGGAAACTAATACATATGTTTTTATCCCCACTTTACAGATGAGGAAATGAAAGTGAACTAACTTGCTTAGGGTCTGTTTTTATGCAAAGCACTGATTTACGCTAGATAAACATGAAGCTACTGAGTGCCTATAAGAGAAAGGATCAGCAACCAACAGAGGAAAATTAGGACAAACGTGTAGCTCCATGCCTCCACTGGAGGAAAGGAAAAGGAGTCCACATCATTTCACTTAATGTGTGACTTCTCACAAATACCAGAGCTCATTTAATTAGGTCAGAAAAAACCCTCCTGGAAGGAGAAAGCTAGCAAAACAGAACTCAGGGTGACACAACTCTGTGGAAGAGACCAGACCAGCCAGAACCAGAGCCAAAGACTGATGATTAGACCCTTGGGAGACTTCGAGCAGATTAAATTAATAGAGCAATTAGGGGCAAGGAAGCAGACTAAGCCTCTTAAAATCTAGGAATCGAAGGAGAAAATTTCAGGACAATTTGGTTTGTAGGAAAGACTCAGGTCGCAAACTTTAATTTCTCTTTGGCTCCTTTTTAAGATGCTGAAATGGCAGGTCTAAAGAGCAAGAAATAATCACAGATTTCTTCTAAAGTGCAAACAGCAGGGAATCATTAACTTTTAAGGTCTACTCATTTCCCAACGAGCCAAGGAGCCCTGCTTGATCTTGAGGGTTTAATCCACTTACACACAGGGGAAAGATTTCTGCGAACCTACACCATTATCATCCCAAGAGGCTTCTCTTGCCTTTCTTTTGAAAAAAAAATTTGCACTTTCCATAGCTGCAAAAACAAATGCTCAAAGTACAAAACTTGGAAAACTTGAAAAGGCACAAAGAAAATAAAAGGAAAAAATAAGCACCGTAATCCCACCTCCAACATATTAAAATATTTTCTCTGGTATTTTATATATAGTTACAGATATAAATATATAATTCAAAACCAAGCGGACTGTAGCTGCTCCTGCATGTTCATGGGAGGGGTAGGGTGCATGCATAATGCATATTTATGGAGAAAGAAACAGCTAACATTTAATAGTATTTACTTTGTGCCAAACATAATTGTCTAAGCACTCTGTACATATTAACTCTAAGAAACTTTTGCCTACTACCAAGCCCAAAGATACTCTTCTGAATTTAACTCATTTGATTCTCAACTACCCTCTTCAATGGTAGTGTCACCCCCATTCTGTATATAAGGAAACTGAGGTTCCTGAAGACCAGTGCCCCAAACCACACAGCTGGTGATCGGCGGAGCGGGGGGTTCGTCCCAGCCTACTCGGGAAGCAACCATTCACTGCCGCCTTCCTCTTAGAGACCGGGAGGTGGGAGGGACTCACGGTTCAGAGATTCCCCTCGTTGGTCTCTTTTGTCCCAGACTGACGTCTGCCAGTCATCAAGGAGAAGAGGTTCGTAATCTTGGGGTGGGGAGCACGTGTTAAGGAGCGGGTGGGGGAAACTGAAGCGAGGAGAGCCTAGAGTGGGGGCGGGCCCTGCCCTGGCACCGCCCTACAGGTGGGCAGCCCCACCGCCACGCCCACCGCCGCGCCCATCCCCGCCCACGGCCTGGGTCGGTCCCTCAGAGCTCAGGTCGGGTCGCCTGAGATGCTTGCAGTAGGAGAGTTAGCCACGCAACACTCTGAACGTTAAGAAAAGTCTGCCACACACGTTTGCCCTGGGCAGCAGCTGGTTTTGGAGAAATTCAGGGAAATGACTGAATCCCCCGTCTGCGCTGGGGCAGTGGAGGGGGGAAGGGGGAAGAGAAGCCTCAGCGCGTTGAGAGGCCGCAGGCAGCAGTGAGCCCCTGGGAATCTGGATAAATCTTGAACAAGACGTTGTACATTGTACTCTCTATAAACACGGGCCAGAGGATACGACCAATTCTATCTCAAGCCGAAAGGGCTGAATGATCTCAGCCGACATCTGGAAGAGAGAGAGAAATTCACACATGCATATACATACATGCTCTCTATAACACGTGTATTATGTGTTGTATGTTATATATTACGTATACGACTCAAAACGTGTACGAGTAGATATGTAAATAATTCTTTACAAAAAGTGATATTATCATACATAATGTAATAAATCTGTAATATACAGTATATATTATATGTGACATGATTACATTATATAACATACATATTATATGACAGGTACACAACAAAATATACACATTTTATATATAAGATATACAAGCACACACTGATATAATTTTTATTAAAATGTAATATTACATGTGGTTTTTGTTTTGTTTTTGGGCCACAAAGCATGTGGGATCTTAGCTCCCTGACCAGGGATCGAACCCGCACCCCCTGCACTGGAAGGCAAAGTCCTAACCACTGGACCTACAGGGAAGTCCCAAAATGTAATATTACATGTGGTTTTAACCTTCTTTCCCATTAAAATTTTTTTTATAAAAATGGGACGTTATTATATACACAATTTTGTGGGATTTTTACTTAGAAATATACTGTGAATATCTTATCATCTTAGTAATATTCTTTTACAATATGATTGTTAATATATTTTTATATTCTATGTGGAGGCATCATAATTTGCTTAACCAGTCTCCAATTTATTTGGTTATTTGGGCTTTTTTGAGTTTTTGTTATTATAAATAATGCTGCTAATGAACTTTCTTATAAATAGATCTCTGATTTGACATGTAGTGCCGGCACCAGTCAGAGCCTGACAAGAAACAGGTGGCATGCTAAAACTGGGTAATTGAGGGACGTCTAATAGAAGGACAACATACAAATGTGTGAAACCAGCCACGGAGGGTGCAGTGCTGGCGGCTACTACCACCCCTAGACTGGAGGGGGCAGGGAAGGAGCAGTTACCAGAACCTGCAGAGGTTGGTGTTTGGGGAGGGTCACCTGGTAGGAGGTGTGGCCTTTGGTGCAGAGATGCCGCAAGCCCAGGCAGCACAGGAAGCCAAAGAAACAGTATCCTCACCCTCTTCCCATCCTCCCAGCTCCTTCCCATGACTCTCATTAGCAGGACCCAGCCACAAGCCAGAGGCCAGTCCACACAGCTCAGCCCCCAGGGGCACAGAAGGATGGAGAAGAGTAGACAGTGGATCTGGAGAAGCAAACTGAGGCTAATGCACCCTAAAGAAATATGTTAATTTCATACCCAATAGCAGTGTAAAAAGGTACCTATTTCTCTATAATACCCATGTAGATACTGGGCATTACCACTTGTAGGGGGCTGAATAATGGCTCTGAAGAATATCAGATCTGAATCCCTGGAACTTCTAAGTGTTACCTTATATAGAAGAAAGGTCTTTGCAGATGTGATATGTTAAGGATCTTGAAATGGGGAGGTTATCCTGGATTATCCAAGTGGGCATCACGAGTGTCCTTATACGAGAAGGGCAGAGGGGGATTTGACACAGAGCAGAGACTGGAGTCATGTGGCCACAAGCCAAGGAATGCCCATGGCCATCAGAAACCGGAAAAGGCAAGGAGCGGATTCTCCCCTAGAGCCTCCAGAGTGAGTGTGGCCCTGCTGGCACTTTGACTTCAACCCACTGAATAAACTGAGTCTGTGATAAATTTTTACAGCAGTCAATACACAACTTTTTTCAATCTGTGTTAGTCATGGGGTTAGGGAGGAGGAGAATGTTTCATGATTGCTTCACTTTCTATTTCTCTTGTTGCTTGTGAGGTCAAACACTTGTTTATGTTTAGTTTTCTTTTGTAGAATCGCCTTTGCCCATGGCAGGGTGAGGGTGGCAGTAGGATTCATCTTTTTCTGCTTGGTTTGTGGAGTGTTTTATATCATAAGCTACCAACTGCTGGTTTGTTTCCCAAACATTTTAGTAGGTTTGTTACTTTTTATAGGTGGCTTTGGTGTTTTGATACAATGGAACTTAAAATTTTTATGTGGTCAAATCTTTTAATCTTTGCCTATTTTTTTTTTAAAGAATGCCTACTCTTACCACTTTTTAAAATCATTTTATTTATTTATTTAGTTAGTTATGCCATGTTTTAGTTGCGGCAGGAGGGCTCCTTAGTTGCAGCATGTGGGCTCCTTAGTTGTGGCATGCAAACTCTTGTTGCGCCATGCAGGCGGAATCTAGTTCCCTGACCAGGGGTCGAACCTGGGCCCCCTGCACTGGGAGCGCAGAGTCTTAACCACTGTGCCGCCAGGGAAGTCCCTGACTATATGTTTTAGAATGATGCCAATTTCAACATGATTACATAAATAGGACTTATAGTCTATTTTACAGTTTCTTTTTCAACCTCTAATTTTTATCTTCCAACTAACTAGTACTGGTCACCTAACAACTGATAGTGGTAAAAAAAATATGGTAGAGCAGAAAAAGAAGTATTAGTCAGAAAAGCTTACAAAGCTTGCAAAAATGGAGGGGATTAAAAACATATGGTTCGGGCTTCCCTGGTGGCGCAGTGGTTGAGAGTCCGCCTGCCGATGCAGGGAACACGGGTTCGTGCCCCGGTCCGGGAAGATCCCACATGCCACGGAGCGGCTGGGCTCGTGAGCCATGGCCGCTGAGCCTGCGCGTCCGGAGGCTGCGCTCCGCAACGGGAGAGGCCACAGCAGTGAGAGGTCCGCGTCCGCCAAAAAAAAAAAAACAAAAAAAAACAAAAAAAACATATGGTTCTTCACTGTATTATGTATCAGCAGGTAGTTGGCAGAAAATACTTGAATCTATCATGTATTATTGAACCAGTACCGTTATTTGTCGCTGTGGACTTAACCATTGTCAGTTCTGTGAATTTTTGTCACAAATAGAAGCTAAATATCCTGGCTTTCACTACTATACCACACTTCTGTGGCTTAGCAGTGGTAAAGCTTTATTGCAACTTTTTTTTTTTTTGACCACACTGCGAGGCATGTAGAATCTTAGTTGCCCTACCAGGAATTGAACCCGTGCCCCCTGCAGTGGAAGCTCAGAGTCTTACTCAACCACCAGGGAAGTCCCTTTATTGCAACTTTTGAACTTGAGCCTGACATTGAAATTTTTCTGGATGAGAACTTCCCTTTATTATTTTTATTTATTTGTTTATTTATTTATTAAGCAGTCATTATTATTGAACATTGAATAGCTTTGAAAATTAACTTCTGCAGACTTGATAATGCTTCTTAATGAATTCAATCCAAAATTAAAAGACAAAACAGTGTTTACTGCAAAACTTATGTACTGCAATGAGGTCATCTTGATGGTAACTAACAGTACTTGGATCACAAGTAATGTCAGACTGCTTTATACAGTTTCTATGCTTTCAAAAATTAAAGTGAGACATGACATTTCCATTGCCACACAAATTTTCAGTGGGTATAGTTATATATTCAGCTCATACTATAGTTCCAGCATCATTTTTTGAACCTCCATGCAAGGATAAAGGGAATTTCCATATTTCAAAATCCATTTATCTGCAGTTGAGGAGCTTCCACATAATCTTCAATTGGAAGTGATTAATCTGCATTATAACGACATGCTCAAAGGCAAATAAGAATGGAACAAATAGAATTCTAAAAATGCCTTCCAAACAATGAATATGCTCAATTAAAATTGTATGCTTCAAAACTGATACCAGTATTTGGTAGCACCTAGCTGTGTGAAAAGACATTTTCAAAGATAAAATATATAAAATCCCATTACAGATCAGTAATAACAGATAAACATTTGCAATAGATTTCTATGTCCACTACTGGGAACACTAACTTTGTTTGTTTGGGTTTTTTTTTGGTTTTTTTTTTTTGCGGTACGCGGGCCTCTCCCGCGGCATGTGGGATCTTCGCGGACCGGAGCACGAACCCGTGTCCTCTGCATCGGCAAGCGGACTCTCAACCACTGCGCCACCAGGGAAGCCCGGAACACTAACTTTGAACCCCCATTAAGCAAAATGTTATCCTCTCCCAAAACAGAATTCCATTCTTACCATTAGTAAACCTATGTCACAAAAAAATTGTATTCATTTATTATCATTGTTTTGTTGTATTATTATATTTTGAATTTTGTCAGTAAGAATTTTATGGCAATTTGTATTCTCTCTTGTTGTATAAGTGCCTAGATAATATTCTGAATTTTACCTCTTGGCCTACAAAGCCCATAATATTTACTATCTAGTTCTTAACAGAAAAAGTTTGCTGACCTTGGATTTAGAGGATGTACATCAAAATGTCAACAGTGGTTTTTCCCCAGTATTTAGATTATGAATATTTTAATTTACTTCTCATTCTTGCTATTTGCATTTTCTCATTTATCAGCAATGAGCACGTATTAACCATGTAATAAAGTAAATAAGCTACTTATAAAATCAGTTCTAGAAACTGTTCCTCCAATCAAGTTGATACATGCATCACTAAAAAAAGTTCTCCATTCCGTAAAGTAGGCTCACTTCTATGGAATTCATTGTCTTTCGCATCAGGTGTGGAAAACTGTAATAAAACTGAGGACTTCCTATGAAGAGAAGCCCTTGTGTTTTGCTCAGAACCACATCAGAGCAGAGAATTTCCAGGAGAACACTTCATCTGCCACAAGGCTGAATCAGATTTCTCAGAAGCCCCACTCAGCCTTATGGGGAGCAAGCGGAATGGGTGGGCTGTGGAGTCCCTCCCAACACAGCATCTGACATCCCACCACTTGAGATGCTCTATAGCAGATTGCACATTTGATTGGAAGTAACTATCCCGAGACTGATCCACGATCACAGGTTAGAGAGGATCAGGGCCACTGAAGGGATGGAAAATGAGCTCTGTCCATTTTGCCCAGTAACAATCTGTGCCAGTGGTGGTCTGGTGTGGTAGTTTGCAAACCTTTTATCTGTTTTCAGAAGAAACTATACACTGAATTCCAATATAAAAAAATCCATTTTTATCTGTATAAATTTATTTTATAATTTCAAGTGGCAATATTTACCATTTATAGTAATCAAACAACAAGGGAAATGAGGCTGTTCAGATAAAAGTTAAAATTAGATTTAGACTGGCCTCAGCATCAAGTTTGTCCTCCTGCATTATGTTTCTGTTGCATGGAATCAATAAAATCCCAATTCCCGTAAGCATGTGATTGCAAGCAGTAACAGCTTTTAACCGCTTGCTTCGCAACCTTGAGATACCCTTCAATTGAACTGATCTAAAATCTTAAAAGTAGTAGAAAATGTTTGTCTTAAGAATGTAATCACTAACATTCTCTTCCAACTGCCAATATTGCTTATCATGAGTATAAAAGTCAATCAAGTAGCATCCAAAACTATAAAAAATATTTAAATGAATATATTTTAATATATTCAATATTAATATTTAAATAAATATTAAAATGAATCTAAATATGGTATGTTTTCCATCTGAAAGTGCCAATTATTACACAACTCACTATTGTGTTGGGTTCGAGTTTAAGTGAATGGATATGCACAGATCTGAATATTTTTAAGAAAGGAGAATAGAGTTATGATCTAATCAATATTGTTAAGGAAGGTCATAGAAGCATACAGTATGTACTCAATAAACATCTGTCAACTGAATGAATGAATGAATGAGACTTTCTCTACAAAAGGCAGCACAAGTTTGTGCTGTGATGGTCTCTGCCATGTTGAATCTAATTATGGAACATCTGAATGTACCTGTTTGTGTTTGTTATAGTTTTTAGAAACCATATAGTAAAGTACGTAGTTACGAATGAAGTCTCTGGAGGCAGAATCCCTGCATTCGAATCCTAGTGCTACTATTTACTAGATACATGGACACGGAATAACTGCTTAACTTCTTCTCTGTGCCTTAGTTTTCTCATCTGTAAAATGAGGATAAAATAGTACCCACTTCACAGGGTAGCTGTGAGGATTAAATGAGCTATTCATGTAAGTAACTTGAGAAAGTTTTGCTATTTAAAGCCAGTAAAATAATTATATATATACTAAAGAAATGTAAATCAAAAGCAAATGTTTACAGAATTATCCAAGGAATCCTAAGATCTCAGGGAACATAGTTTGAGAGAGTGAGTGTTTGTGCATCTCAAAGCAAGATGACCTCCTCTTGTTTGGTTGCTTAATTTATCCCAAAGGAACCTCCGGTGGGTTTCCTCACCCCTGCTTGGACCTAATTCCCAAATTTTCATTTCTATCCTATGCATAACCAAGTTTCCTCTGTAAAAAGGATGGTGTAATAGTTTCCTAGGGCTGCTCTAACAAATTAGCACAAACTAGATGCCTTAAAACAACAGAAATTTATTCTTTCACAGTTCTGGAAGCCAGAAGTCTGAAATCAAGGTTTGGCAGGGCCATGTTCCCTTTGATACCTGTAGGGAATCCTTCCTTGTCTCATCCTAGCCTCTGATGGCTTGCCAGCAATCTCTATCATTCCTTGGTTTATAGATGTATCACTCCAATCCTCTGTCTTCACATGTGTTCCTTGTGTCTCTTCACATCCTCTCTGTGTCCAAATTTCCCTTTTTATAATGACACCAGTCCGACTGGATTAGGGCCCACCCTAATGAGCTCATTTTAACTTGATTACCTCTGTAAAGACCCTATCACCAATTAAGATTACATTCTGAAGTACTGGGGGGCAGGACTTCAATATATCTTTTTGGAGAGACATAACCCATAACAGATGGCAACAAAGAATGTCCAGGGTGCTAGGGTTTGGATGACTGCTAAACAACCTAGGTGTCCCAGAGGGAATGGACAGGCCTAAGGGCTATGCAAGGGTTTGAGTCCCTGCACCTAGTTGGAGGAGGGAGCTAGCATGTGTTGTGTGCTCTTAGTGCACACAGTGCTATATCAAGCACATTGCAAACACCAGCTGTTTGCAAACACCACCTGTTAAATGCACATTATCCTCTTGTGTTGCAGGTGTTATTTTGACCATTTTACAGATGAGGAAACTGAGGCCTGGTGAGGTCAACAGACCAGTACTCAATCAGTTTGGGATTCTGGCTATGGTCTACTGGAGAAACTGGGGTTTGCTATTTATGCTGGTGACTATGTCACTTCCATTCCCACTTTATTCCTGGACTGTTGGTGGGTTTAGAATCTAGTCAGCGATTACGGTGACAGTCAGTCCCCTCTCCTAGTTTTAGATATGACTCACTGGGTCACATCTTTTATCCAGATTTAACCATGAGCATCACGTGAAAGCAGAAGTGAAATATTTTGCCCTTTTTCCCAAAGGTATCACAACTGTCAGAGATTTATGACTAGGCACTGAATTGAAATGCTGATTTCGGAGTGCCTAACATGTGCTGAAAGGTGTTTTTATTTTATTTACTTTTTAAATAAATTTATTTATTTTGGCTGCGTTGGGTCTTCATTGCTGCACGCGGGCTTTCTCTAGTTGCTGCGAGCGGGGGCTACTCTTCGTTGCAGTGCACAGGCTTCTCATTGTGGTGGCTTCTCCTGTTGAGGAGCACGGGCTCAGTAGTTGCGGCACGTGGGCTCAGTAGTTGTGGCTTGTGGGCTCTAGAGCATAGGCTCAGTAGTTGTGGCGCACGGGCCTAGTTGCTCCGCGGCATGTGGGATCTTCCTGGACCAGGGCTCGAACCCGTGTCCCCTGCATTGGCAGGCGGATTCTTAACCACTGCGCCACCAGGGAAGCCCTGAAAGGTGTTTTTAAATAAGAATAACCTGGAGACTCCATGCCATCGAGACATGTGTCATATATGGTACCAAGAATCATCCAGGGCTTACCCTGTGCCAGGCCGAGTCTAAGCGTGTACATATATTTTCTCATTTAATTATCAGAAAATGCCTGATGAGACTGGTATTTTAGCTCCATTTCCAGATTAAAAAATGGAGACTCTGGTCCGATTGAATCTTTTGTAAGTGGGAAAGGCAGGATTTGTCTGATTTGAAAGCCTATGCTCTGAATCTTGACTATTCCCCCAGTTACACACAACAACAACCAAAAAAACTCAGCACTCAGCAGAGTTCTAGTTCAAGGGAATGCAAAGACCTCCGCTGGAGAGTGTTCACACCCTCTCTCCAGCCCAGAGAAGGGGCATTCCCGCCTCCCACGTGGTACTACAGGAATGGCTCACGGGCCAGGGGCCCTCTCCCCAGCTGGCCCAGGTGGTTATTTTGCAGTTGAGCATCAAAATACACAGACTGAGGTTTCTCTGCTGCATTTCCTTTGTCCTCCCCAACCCATGCCCGCCCTCTCTCGCCTTGTGCTTGTTAACACAGCAGGCTTACCCAGCACCTTTTATTTTTAGGATCTTAGAATGTTTGATCAAGACATTTGTATTATGTTCATGTGCTCATGACTGGGAAAATCAGAATCACAAAGGCTCTTATGATCATGATGACTTAGATGGTTATGCAACAAACAATTCAAGATAAAAGGCTTGGGGAAGGGGGTAGGGTGCTGCCGCAGACCTGTCCCCAGGCCTCAGGTCTTGCTGATCTGGGTGAAAACAGCTCCTACCTTCCAGGGCCTTGCCCGCCTCCGCTGCAAGGGCGTTATTGACAGGCAGGGAGGGCGACAGCTGGGCTGCCTCAAAGTCATGCTCACCCGCGTTAGCCATTTTAAGTCGTTTAAAATTCATTTCAAATACTAGGAATAGCAGTTTGTCACTTCCTCTGTTGTTGTTTTTTTTTCCCACGGACATGTTAATATGGATGTGGCTAGAAGGTTCCAAGCTCTGAATTGAGCTCATTAAGTCACAGCTGGCTGGGAATACATGTCAATCTATGCCTTTATTTGTCAAGCCGGTTTTATAATGAAATTAAAGTGGACTCCTCCAGACACCCCCTTCCCTGAAAGCAAAGCCGCTTTACCCTCTGGGGAGTGGATACCACTGAGTTCTGAAGACGCTCTTTTCTCGGAAGAAATGCATATATGATTTCGGTAATTAAAACATTTAATTTGGGGATTATCCTCACGAAAAGAAACCACTTGAATTAACCCTGGTGGGGGAACATTCCATCCAGCTGTTAGAACCAGGGCTTTCCGCCCCCTCATCCCATCTCCTTTCCTTTGAGGGAACAGCCCACCTGCTTGGGGACGCTCCCTTGTCACACACCATATACCAGTTTTCTGAGTGGAAGTGTGTCTGGCCAGATGGCCTGCAGCATTACTCACTTTCCTCTGCTGAAACACACGGTTCCATTTCTGAAACACAGTATTTATTTTTAAAAAGAGCTCAGGAAAAAGCTGATTCATTGTTACTCCAGAGGAACTCCTTAAGGGAAGATAATACCATTAAGAGCAGACATTTCGTGAAAACCTTTTTGGTTTAAATAAAACGACCTGCTGTGTCAAATACGTTCACCTGGGGAGCTTGTTAAACAAGGGGATTCCCAGGTCCACCCCTCCTGAAACAGGAACCTGGGCAGGGGCCCAGAATCGGGCTTTTTAACAAGCTCCCTGGGTGATTCATTTGCATCCTGAAGTTCGCGAGCCACTGGGGTAGGGGGGGAGACACCCACTCATCATCAGTGCTGGGTTGGGTTGTAACAGTGAGTCAGGCCGGGAATGGTGTGCCCGAGCTCACCTGGCAGCCTCTGTGCTTCATTTGGCTGACAAGCTAGAAAATGATGTGCAATTAAGCTTTTCACGAGGCAGTGAATCAGTTCACCCCCCTCTTGTACCTCAGAGCCAGCCTTTGTGACCCTGGGTAATCCGGAAAGTCACCAAGACTCCCCAAGTAATGTGGCCTGGAGGATGACAGAGCAGAAGCCCTCAGATGTTGTCTGTCAACCCGGAAAACAGAACAGGCTGAGTCCTGTAGCCTCACCCCGACCGGGTTCGAACTCTCAGAAGCTGCTGAGGAGGAGCCCGGCATACCCGCAGATGTTTTTTGTAGTGGTTCCCAAATGTCAGCCCAACCCAGGGTCTGGACCCGGGTCGTCCAGAGAACTAATTAAAAATACAGGGCTTCCCTGGTGGCGCAGTGGTTGGGAGTCCGCCTGCCGATGCAGGGGACACGGGTTCGAGCCCCGGTCCGGGAGGATCCCACATGCCGCGGAGCGGCTGGGCCCGCGGGCCATGGCCGCTGAGCCTGCGTGTCCGGAGCCTGTGCTCCACAACGGGAGAGGCCACAACAGTGAGAGGCCCACGTAACGCCAAAAAAAAAAAAACAAGAACAAAAAAACAGATATCCGGGCCCCAGCCCTGAGGCACTGATGGAGAGTGTCTTGGAGGCTGGGCCCTGAAATCTGTATCCATGGCAATCCTTCCTGTGGATCAGGAACCACTGCGAACAGAGAGTACCGCTTGTTGGATCATGAGGATATTAGAAATAAACCTACAGAGAAGTCAATGTAAAGATAAGAAACTAGACATCAGATGGCGGGGGAACCATGATCCTGCAGCCCTAGATTCTACCAGATGTCCTAATAAGGGGAAGGCAATTGATGAGAACTGAAAAGAAAGACATCGCTTTAAAAGGGGTAATTCACATTTGTTTTGCTCCCTTTTAGCACCTGGAGTTTCCAGAAAGATGGAAAGGTAGGATGAAGAAGATTCTAACTGCACAGGCTGCTGGCTCCTATGAGGGGATTTCTTTTTTTTTAAGGGGTATTTCCAGTGGTGTGTTATAAGTGGGTGCTCGGGGAAAAAAAGAAAGAAAAAGCCCTGATTTGTAATGTTGGCTGATTTCCCTGGAGTAAATCCTTCCTCTGTGGCCTATTTCAAGCTAGCAATGGGATGTCACTGAGCGTGAAGTTGGGAAGAGATAGGTACAGTTGGATCTCTCTGCTGGCAGAAGCTCGCTCCAGCACACCTCGGGATAGTCCCCAAATTCAAAGGAGACCTTCCTGAAAAAATCCAGCAGTATCTGTAGCAACATCACCATGCTGGAATCCCTGTAGGAGGGAGACAGGCAGAGTAACTGGGAAGGCAGAATAACACCACCTGTGTGGTTGAGGGGTTCTCCTCACCAGCTGTGCGGACATTGCCGGGTACCACGCCAGGAGCCACGCTCAATGCCCAAGCACAAATTCCCCAACAAAAAGCCAGCACCTCGCCTAAGGCAGAGCCCAGTTTCCCAAGGAAGTGGGGACATGCAGCGGAAACAGGAACCAAGAACTTCAGGTGGGAGAAGGGGGTTCTTTCTTTTTGAATTCTGCTCATAAACACTCATTGAAGACCGAGAGTTCACGAAAAAGGAAATGGAGCTGCTGCCCCGAAGCCCTGGTATCTGGACAAGCAGATTCTGCAACATTAGGGGGAGGGGCTTGGGATGACACATTCTGCACAGCCTGAACTGGAGTGGAATGGAAACTATCCAGTTAATCGTTCAAATCTGTGTCTAAGGAACCATGATGCTCAGTTATGCATTTCAAGTACTTTCAAAAACTGCTCTGGAGAGAGAAGTGAAACCCATGATGGAGAGAAAATTAGCACTGATTTTCCCAAGTAGGTGAAAATGTGTTGGGTAAATAATGGGAAAGAAAGCAGAGGTTTCTGGGAATTACCTCGTCTGCATGAGTGAAGAAAGAATGAGGTGGGGTGGGAGGAAATGATAATGCAAATCCCAGATTTGATGGAAAATATCTTTCGTGCCCCTGGTCCTCAAGAAGAGCTTGTTGGTCCTGAAACAAAAGCAACCAACGCTGTACAACTCTGCTCTGTTCCTACGTTCCCTTAATGTGTTGGGCAGATCCGGAGTGAAAGACAAGGGGTAGAGGGACAGCAGAATGCAGGAATCGCTTTATTTTCAAGCCACTTCCTGTTGTGAGACCGCAAGCCTGGAGCATGTGGGTGCCCTTGTGTGTTTATGTTTGGGATGGGAGTTAGGCAAAGCTAGTAAAATCCCAGTTTACTAAAAAACAAGCAAGTGAGATCCTGCTGTACAATGATCTGCTATACATGTTTGCTGGTGGGATCGGCTGACAGACAGTGATGCACTGGAGCCAGCTGGGGCACTGGCTGGTGGGAGCCACACATGCACGCAAGTCTCTTCCCAACCTGACATCAGCGACATGACACTGACAGCTTGAAATCGGCCGCAGCAGGATTTACACTGCAGTAATTGGCAGATCCTGGGTCATGGTAATACCCTGGAGACCTGGGTATTACAGCTGGGTATTACAAACCTACCACCACACCACTGTGGGCAAGTTACTCTAATGAGAGGTTGGATCATAACTGTGTCACTTACTGTGCTCAGGCCACCGTCACAAAATACCACAGACTGAGTGCCTGAAACAACAGACATTTATTTTCTCACAGTTCTAGAGGCTAGAAGTCCAAAGTCAAAGTGTCAGCAGGTTTGGTTTCTCCTGAGGCCTCTGTCCTTGGCTTGCAGATAGCCGCCTTCTCGCAGCATCCTCACGGGCTTTGCTCTGTGCGTGCCCGTCCCTGGCATCTCTTCCACTTCTTATAAGGACACCAGTCAGATTGAATTAGGGCCTACTCATAAGACCTCCTTTGACCTTAATTACTTCTTTAAAGGCCCAATGTCCAAATACAATCACATTGGGTACTCTGGCTTGAGGTGCCTCTGGTCAGAGCGCCCAGGAGCCTGAATCTTCCTTTCTGACCCTAATAGATAGCCCAGCTCGCCTCAGCCCTGCCACACCACCCTCTGCTTCTCCACCATCAGCTGCAGACTCTTGCCTGTTCTCCGTCAGTCCCTTCATCCCTCAATCCTCGCCGTGTCCGCTGTGCCGCAGGCACTGTGCTAGCGCTATGGCCATGGCAGTGCAAGTGGCAGCCTAGTCCCTGGACACCTACACAAGCCATTACAACTGTGATGCTCCCTTGAGACAGAGCATGTCATGGGAGGACAGAGTGCACTGGCCCCAGGGAAGTGCTGTTTGAGCTGAGATCTGAACCAGTGAGTAGGGTTAGCCGAGTAGGGAGGGGGTTAAGCGTGGGGGACACAGAGCAAGCAGACATGCAAAGGCACTGAGGTAGAAAGAGCGAGGTGTGTTCTGCCGTCTTCAGGCCATGCTCCCTTCTCCTGCCCCCACCTGCACTCCCCACTCCGATGGGTCCTGCTTGGTGGGGAGGTGGCGAGGGCCAAGAAAAAACTCATGGACTGGGAGGAGGTGGAGTGGGGGCTACAGGGCTTGTTAAGAGACTGGAGTCCTCTGTAAGTTTTCAAAAATGTTCAGTGTTTATTAAGAGAATGAGAAAATTGGAGGGTAAGAGACTAGGACCAGAGAGTAGAACTTCCAGAATCAAGATTTAAGAGTGAAGTAGGGGCTTCCCTGGTGGCGCAGCGGTTGAGAGTCCGCCTGCCGATGCAGGGGACACGGGTTCGTGCCCCGGTCCGGGAGGATCCCACATGTCGCGGAGCGGCTGGGCCCGTGAGCCATGACC
>NC_041228.1:34061604-34073419 GCF_002837175.3 Physeter macrocephalus | reverse complement strand
AAAAAAAAAAAAAAAAAAAAAAAGAGTGAAGCCGTTCCAGGAGATGATGGAGGCTGGAGGGACCTGCGGCGAGGGTGCTGAGGTGAACGTCATTGAAGGTAAGCAAGTCAAGAAACCAAGAGCCTGGAGAGATGCCAGCCTGGGAACTGGCAGGAGTGATGGGGGAAGAGACCGAGAACAACTTGGGTGAGGAGAGAGTAGAGGAGCTGCAGGAGAGATCCTGTCCAAGACCACAGGCCCATCTGCCCTTGCCGTCACCAGCTGAGTACGTGGGAAAGTTCGAGGGAGGCTGTTGCAGCCTCTGAACCTGGCTCCTCCCCCGTTCCCTGCCTCCAATGGTGAACCGTGCTGCTGTGCGGGGAACGTAACTAGGACTGCGGTAAAGTCCAGGGCCTGGGGACTGAACTTTGAGAAACATCAGGAAAACAGCACTCCAGATTTATTTATGGGAGAGATAAACATTTGTTTGCAAAACTAGGAGTAAATGAAATTTAGAAAGAGAAACACACACTCAGGCATTAGTAGTATTGACTGTACCCTGGCTTCCCGGTCACCCAGGGGCACCCCCGGAGGCGTAACTTCAACAGTAATAAACCAACCACAGGTCTTTGGCTGGCGCCCACCCACCGTTAAGCACCCCAGCCTCCTGCTGGGTCTTTCTCAGTTATTTCTGGGAGCTCTGCATGAGTGTTTCTAGACGCTCACAACAGCCCTCTCTGGTCCCACTGGGCGTCCAACAATCTGCCCACGTCCTCCTCCAGCTCACTGTATGGAGCGTGCTGGTCGTCTAGCCTGGAAGTCACCTTCCCCAGAAGGTGAAGGGGCCGTTATCTCTTGAGGACTCTGACGTCCTTGACAACGGTGCCATCTCCTGGGGCTTCCAGCACTGGTGCTGCCTCTAACAGCTTCCCGGAAGGGCATTGCTTCTCCATGCCTCTGTTAGTACTGCTGGGACCTCCTCCCTGTTGGCTCTGGGCACCTCAGCTGATGTACTGAAGGGTGAAGGTGACAGAGCTTTGCCAAAGCCATGCCCTGCTTCAGGTCAAACTGGGGAGACTGTTTTCCCCCCTTTTTTGTGTGTGATCTGAAAATCAGCTAGGATCCCTCTGGCCCTGGCGACTTAAAAGGCTGGACCCCTCTGTGCATGCCCAAGGTGCTCTCCGAGGTCCCTAGAGGAGGCTGGCGCCCTCACAGTCACCTCGGGGCCGAAGCTCCTGGTGTCCCAGTCAGCTCAGCGCGTGGGTCCCTCACCATCTCACACATGCCATTTTCTGTTTCACACCAGCTTGGCCCTGCCACGAACCTCAGCTCATTCTTTGATTTTTATTAAAAACAAAACAAACAAAACCCCCGCCATTCATATAAGTGATCTGTGAGATGTGCTAGGCATTACTGAATGCTTAGGAGGGGATGGAGGTTTATATCACAGCAGCACAACTCACAGAGAGATTGGACTTTCCTTAGTCTTAAAAATAACCCACTAGCAATTGTATATGAGTACACACACTTTGCAAAACTGTTCAGCAATGTCTAGCCGAGTTGAACGCATGCATACCCTATACCTGGACCCAGCAATTCCATCCCACAAACACGCTATGAATATTCACCAAGACGTGTACAAAAATGACCCTATGTCCATAGTCCCAACAACAGCCTCAAATGAAAAATGCCCAAATGTCCATCTTATAAGTGTCCATCCACACAGAAAGCGTAACTATGTTGTGGTGTATTTATATAAGGGAATGCCATACAACAGAAAGGAGTGAAATACAAATATAGGCAACAATGAGACTCTCAACTCTTATGTTGACTGGGAGAAGTGAGACACCAAAGAGTAGATAGATTTTTGTATATTTCCATTTATATTAAGTTCAAAACCAGACAAAATGAGTATTGGGTGCTAGAGAGCAGGAGTGGGTGCTAATGCCAGAAGGAGGCATGAACAGGGGCTTCTGGGGTATGTTCTGTTTCTTGATGGACGTGCTGGTTACATGTAGGTTCACCTGGTGAAAATTCACCAGGCTGAATGATTATGATGGGTCACTTTTCTATATGTGTGTTCTTCTTCAATAAAGTTTACATTAAATAATAGAGAGCACTCCTGCCACTAAGGGATTTCCCACAAGCCATGTGGCCTTCCTCCTTCCCCTCCCACTTCCTGCTCACCTCTTCCAGTCCTGTCTGTTGGTCTCTAAGGAACAGGACATGAGCTGTCTCGCTGCCCTGGATCCTGTCCCCTCAGGGTTCACTCTTCTGGGTCCCCCCATGCTTCACTTACTCTTTTGGGGGTTTTTAAAGAGATATATTTATTTTGATGTGGACCATTTTTAAAGTCTTTATTGAATTTTGGTATAGTATTGCTTCTGTTTTATGTTTTGGGTTTTTGTGGGGTTTTTTTGGTTTTTTTTTTGGCCATGAGGCATGTGGGATCCCAGCTCCCGGGGGACCAGGGATTGAACTTGCACCCCCTGCACTGAAGGGAAAAGTCTTAAGCACTGGACCCCCAGGGAAGTCCCACTTACTCTTTTTTGAATAAAGAGAATTTCCTCCCTAAGACAAGTTATTGTGCCAGCTTTTAAGAATATAATTTCCAGGCTTCCCTGGTGGTGCAGTGGTTAAGAATCCACCTGCCAATGCAGGGGACACAGGTTCGAGCCCTGGTCTGGGAAGATCCCACATGCCATGGAGCAACTAAGCCTGTGCGCCACAACTACTGAGCCTGTGCTCTAGAGCCCACGAGCCACAACTACTGAAGCCCGCGTGCCACAACTACTGAAGCCTGTGCACCTAGAGCCTGTGCTCCGCAACAAGAGAAGCCACCACAACGAGAAGCCCGCGCACTACAACGAAGAGTAGCCCGCTCGCCACAACTACAGAAAGCCCGCGCACGGCAACGAAGACGCAACACAGCCAAAAATAAATAAATAAATAAATAAATAAATTTTTTTAAAAAAGAATATAATTTCCCCCACCTGGAAGGGTTAGATGGGCTCAGGGAGGGGCCGGCAGCCCGGCAGCACCGCACGATGGTTACGCCTGGAGCTGCAGGGTCGTCGCCAGTGCACCTTCGGCTTCTGAGACTTGCCAGCTGGGCAGCCAGCTGAAAAGAAAAGTGACTTGGCTGATCCGTGCTGCAGATTCCTCTCCTGTGAAAAAGCGACATTAGCACCGACCTCAAAGGGCTGACCGAGAGGGTCAAACAGACAAACATGTGACCAGCACCTAGAATACCACCTGGATGTGTAGCTATTACTACTGTTTTGAACCCCTCATCTTATAGAATATCTAATGGAAAGAGCTCCGTTTTTGTTTTGTTTCTTGCTGTCATACATGCTGGCCATCTTCCTGTACTGAAGACTCCAATGTGAGTCGATGCAGGGGAGGGGCTGGATGTAATAGAGGCTGAGAACAGAATCAGGCCATAGAATCAGGCCACGCTGCACTCGGAGTCCAGGCCTCCCTCCAATCTGAGCTTTACACGCCCCTCCTCTAGGTGATTTCTTTCTCCAGAAGCAAACAGGTCCTAGCTGGACCCACGATTCCTGTCCACAAGCTGGGCCAGACCCAACTAAATTCCTAAAAACGGTTCCAACTTGGCTGAAGCCAGGACCCTGCTACATAGGTTCTAAAAATATCACTTATAATTAATCAGTTTCTCTCTTCCTTCTTTCTTTTACACACCCACATGTGTGCACACACACCCATTATTCACAACTGGATTTTGAACTTTTAACTCTTCCTACTCTTTTGAGACCCACAGTTGCTACTGACCGTTGGAAGCTTACTAGAACAACAACTGAACGAGATGATCAGCTCACAACGTGACAAAACAGAAGCCTCCTCATGAGAGACTCGAAGCAGGACGTGGAAGCCATGAAGGACCAAGGGCTCCACAGCTAAGGAGGCTGCCCCACTACGACCACCTGGATTTCTGGGTTCAAAGTCCCTTAGTCCGCATCCCCCGATGCCAAAGTCCCAGAAAAGAGAACCTGGCTGACCAACCACTGTTGGGCGCCTCTCTCGGTGCAGAAACCTATACCCAGGGTGGCAGACAGGTCTTGTCTTAGGAGGATTTCTGCCAGAGTCTCCCCAATCTTCCCTCCGTCGGGTGGGATTGGGGTTCAGTCCTGAGAGAAGGGGATCAGTGGATACGCAGATTCCCCAAAAGCTCTGTAACAGAACTCTGCAAGTGAGGCTGAATACAGTGTTTTAGGAAAAGTTTAGCTACTGTGGTTTTGAAGTGCCATGGCACCGTGTAACTTCCAGAAGATGAATCAAAGCAGTGATTCTCGACGCGTGAGCCTTACAACCCTTTCAGGGGTCCAAGAGGTCTTTCCTTTCCCAATTATACATCAGTGTAAAGCTGGATTCTCTCTCTCTTTTTTAAAAAATTAATTAATTTATTTTTGGCCGCATTGGGTCTTTGTTGCTGCGCGTGGGCTTTCTCTAGTTGTGGCGAGCGGGGGCTACTCTTTGTTGCAGTGCCAGGCTTCTCATTGCAGTGGCTTCTCTTGTTGTGGAGCACGGGCTCTAGGCATGCAGGCTTCAGTAGTTGTGGCTCGCGGGCTCTACAGTGCAGGCTCAGTAGTTGTGGCGCATGGGCTTAGTTGCTCCACGGCATGTGGGATCTTCCCAGACCAGGGCTCGAACCCGTGTCCCCTGCATTGGCAGGCAGATTCTCAACCACTGCACCACAAGGGAAGTCCCTAGATTCTCTTTTATGCTCAAAACAAACATATCCCAACAGAAAATAGGTCGCAACAGTTTGGAGGCAGGAGATATTTCAGCCGTCCTCTATGAAGCTGGACATCAGAAAGATTTGTAAAAGTGTAAAACAGTGTCACTGTTCTCAATTTTTTCTTTTTGGAAAGCAAATTTTCCATAAAAAGTGCTACTTGTGTTAGCATGTTTACTATTGTTATTTTTAAATGCTTACGTATTCTGTAAATGTCTCAGTTTTGATTTCTTATATGGGAAGTCTTAATAGATAAAACCCACATAACCAAGAGTTCTTTGGGATCCCCAATCATTCAGTGAGAGTGCCGAGTCCTAACCACTGGACCGCCACGGAATTCCCCAGATTTTCTTCTCAGGAGTCATTAGACTTGAAGACAGAGAGAGGAGGCTGGCCGCCTGGATGGAATCCTACCTCTGACACTTGCTGTGTGAACTCCCTGTGCCTCAATCTCCTTATCTGTAAAATGGGGATAAACAGCCCTACTTCAGAGGGTCACTAATCAGCCTGGCACAGAGTTGAGCACTCACTAAGTGTGAAATATTATTATTCAAGTAAGCAACTATTTAAGAGTTAGGCAGTTATGGCGGTGGTAGTGGAAGGAATATAAAAATTCTCATCCCCCTCGAATTAATCGGGCCACCATCTGCAGCAGAAGCAAGTCCTTCTGTTTCTCGGAGGACATGGACACATGCTTTTTGTTTGAGTGATTCCACTGTGAGGTTCAAGAAAGTTTTTTGGTTTCTGTTCTCACCAACAAACCGGATTGCAGCTAACAATTTTTCTTGGTGAAAAGCCATAAGGCTGGAGGGGAGCAGGGGGAGAAAGGGGCAAGTGGAGACGCGAGGGGGTGGGAGAAAGGAGTCAGAGACTATAGTCGTCACAAAGAATCCAGAGCTCATAATAAGACTCTTACTACGTTCAAAGACACAGGTCTGTACCCCACTGAGGCCAGCTCCATCACTTCAACTGGGCAAACTGGATGACCACTACAGCCACTTGGTCTTCCCACCTGCATTTCCAGCCTGCATCTCCTTCCCCGGTTTTGGCATCTTCTACATCCCAGGCAAACCAAGGTGGTGATCACGAAAACCCCTGTCCACTCCTCAAATCTTAAAGAGGAAATTTACTCGTGTATATACTTGGTATAGAAAGCTCTCATAACTCTTTCCAATAATGCCTGAATGATCATATTTGCTGAAAGAAAAAGGAAAGCACCTCCTGAGATCCTGGCCAAGAGCAAGCTTCCTGCTGCAGCCACTTGGACCCAAGTTCAGTCCCGATGGGTGCAGTTACAAGAGTAACTTACCAACATTCTCCTTCTCCTTCTCCCTCCCCTTATTTGGCAGGAAGATATTTGTTAAAGCTCCTTGTGGAGGTGGGAGGAAGAGGGAGATAACTGATATGAACCACTATGGTTGGCTATAGGAGCCCTGGTCATCCTAACCCAGTGAGGAAGCACTCTGTCACATGTACAAGCCCCCAGCTCTTCCATTCTTATCTGCCTGGGGTGCTTGAGCAGAGATTCCCTGCTGAGTAGGAAATGGTATGGATGACTTGGATTTTCCAAAGCTAAAGTTCTGAGATATAACCCCAGGAAAGTCTCTCTTGCCCCAGGGAGAGTGTCCATGGATGGGCCTTCCTGGGTGTTTCCAGACACTTTCCCTAGTTTGAGTCATCACCATTGCCCTGTACCTACAGGGCCTTCAGGACTGGTGGCTGAGCTGATGCAGCTAGTTCTGGGTTAAGAGGAAGGAGCTGGACTATCACTGGACAATGTCCACCGGAGCAAAGGCTGACCTATATGTTCATCCTGGGGTGGTCCTCTTGGACAGGTCCAGGGGGACAGGCTGTCATATCGGCTGTGTTATCTAGTTACAAGAAACTGAACCTGCCGGGGTAACTGAAGAGAAGCAGGAATTTATTGGAAGGATATGGAGGAGTTCAGAGACTCAAAGGAAAGCCAAAGAGCCAACTTGAAAACAACAGAACAAGGCAGTAACTAAGGTGTAGTCTCTTCAGGGTCCACTGTCCGCATGAATCAGCTCCAACCATCTCCAGTCTCTCTGTGAAAGGTCAAATTTCCAGAAGAGAGTCAGGTTGGCCAGCTTTGGTTACATGTCTGCCCCTATACTGGGCAACTTCATTGATAGTACCTAATGGAAGAGGGCGGGGTTGGAGGGAAGATAGTTATTTTATTGAAAGAGGGTGCCATAGATGGTAGGTAAGAAAAGCATTAGATGTCCATTACAGGAAAACTTTCTCAGTGGAAAACCTGCTCAGAGAGATGGCCCTGGAGCCCACCCGGATTATAGAGGCAGAGGCCAGAGGTGGGCTTAGCAATTCAGTGCAAAGCTGATAGTGTGACAGCACACGATCAAAAATTGCTTCATTATGGGCTTCCCTGGTGGCGCAGTGGTTAAGAATCTGCCTGTTAATGCAAGGGACACGGTTTCGAGCCCTGGTCCGGGAAGATCCCACATGCCGCTGAGCAACTAAGCCCGTGAGCCACAACTACTGAGCTTGTGCACCTACAGCCTGTGCTCCACAACAACAGAAGCCACCGTGGTGAGAAGCCTGAGCACCGCAATGAAGGGTAGCCCCTGCTCGCCGCAACTAGAGAAAGCCCACGCACAGCAATGCAGACCCAATGCAGCCAAAAATAAAATAAATAAACAAATAATTGTTTCATTAGAAAATTAGTGATATCCTCATTGAAGAAACTAGGAAATCACAGGAAAGTCTAGAAAAGAGAATTTTTAAAGTCATCTATAATTCCACTACTGAGAAACGATCACAGTTAATTTTTGAGGGTGTTTTTCTCCTCCTATGGATTCTTGTTAACATAGTTGAAGACATATTCTGTGTATGACTTTGAACTTGATGTTTAAGCACTGATTCAATAACTGCTAGAGGAGTATTTTTGTAACATTGGCCTAGTAGATGACTTGACCCATAGCTGTCCTACATGGTGGAAGAGACAAGAGGAGACCTTTTTGGGCCCATAGTTCCACCAGTACTGGGGACCAAGCATCCACTTTGCCCAGCCTGGGAAGTTGCCAAGGCCTGCCCTCCATCCCATAGGAGGTTCTATCCAGCCAAGGTGGATGGGAACTTCTGCAGACATTGTCCTATGTAAGGAAAGGCCCTCATCTCCACTTTAGAGCCCATGGAAGCTCCTTCTGTTTATGCTTCAGGGAGCTGTGACTCTAGATCATTCCTGTGGGTTTCTGCTTATTCTGATGAATTCTACATTGTCCTTCTAACGTGAATGGATCATATTTCCATCTGATCTTTACAGGCGCCACTACCTTTAAGTCATTTGAAATGTCAAGAATATGCTTCATGATAAAGAGTGAAATTACTAGGAGGATGTGATCATGGGAGAATCCTAGTTAAAATAAAGCTGTAACTATCTTCATAATGTGCCAGGTATAATATAGATGTGTGTGTACTTAAATTCCTGAACCTGTATATTTAAGAATCTAAAACTGAGAGCTTGCTTGTTTTAACCTTTGCTGACATTTGCTAAGGGACGGAATTCGTGGTGATATATGAGTTCAGAAGTCCATCACTTGGAAATCGATGGAGAAATCTGTACAACTCCCACAATGAACCCTCAGGCCATATTCCTATGAACACAGTCTACCTTCAGAATTGGATGGAATCACTCTTGAAAGACTTCAGCATTTGTCCACACAGGAGTATTATTCCCCTTTGTTTTTTAACTCATCCCATGTGACCCGGGCTCCAGCCTCCCATTTTAATATCTTCAGAGAAATCTGTTTTCTTTACTAAAATACTTCATCTGGCCAGAAAAGGGATCCCTAGGTCAAGGCGGGGGAGTGCTGGGCTTGGTCTAGTGATACACAGGGGACTTCAGAATCATGAGCTCCTTTAATTCTCTCATTTCTTATCATTGTTCCTCAGGAGTCTGCTTCAGCCCTCTTCTTTTTTCAATCTATTCCTCCTCCTGAGGGATCTTGCCCACTTTTTATTTTTTAATTTATTTTTGGCTGCATTGGGTCTTCGTTGCTGCGTGCAGGCTTTCTCTAGTTGCAGCGAGCAGAGGCTACTCATTGTTGCGGTGCACGGGCTTCTCATTGCAGTGGCTTCTCTTGTTGCAAAACACGGGTTCTAGGTGTGCGGGCTTCAGTAGTTGTGGCTTGCAGGCTCTAGAGAACAGGCTCAGTAGTTGTGGCGCAGGATCTTCCCAGACCAGGGCTCGAACCCATGTCCCCTGCATTGGCAGGCAGATTCTTAACCACTGCGTCACCAGGGAAGCCCCCTTGCCAAACTCTTTATGGAATTGTGGCTCCTGAATTGATATCTCTGGCCCAGCTTTCTCTCAAGTTCCAGACCCACTTAGCCACAAGCTACTCCACATTTCTACCTTAAAGTTGTCACTAGCACCTCAAGCTCAGCATGTCCTCCAAAATTACTATTCTTCCTGTGTTTCTTATCTCAGTCAGTGGCACAACAATTCTGCCTAGCTAGAAACCTATGAGTCATTACTGACACCTCTCTCACTCTATGCTCATTCTGGTCACTAAATTCTGCTTAATTTACTCATTTGGTCATTCAGTGAATCAATTTTAAACTCCTACTCTGTGCCAGACATTGTGTTGGGTATCTAATGGTGAGCAAAAATAGGTCCCTGCCCTCATGGAGCTTACAGTCTAGTTGGGGAAACAGACAAATGGTGTTGCAAAAGAAATATGCAGAGTGCTGAGCGTTTAGTCTGGGGGACAGGGAAGGCCTCGAAGGAGGGACGTTTAAGAGAAGAGCTAAAGAACACCTTAGGAGTTAACTAGATCAAGGGGTGGGGTGGGGAGTTCAATCTCTAAGCAGACAGAACAGTGTGTGCACAAGTCCAGAAAGAGGTGGAATGAGAGAAACTTCAAGGAAGCCTTTGTGGCTCAAGTGTAATGAATTACAGGAACAGTGATGAGAGAGGAGAGGAGAGGCAGGCAGAGGCCTTACTGTTCAGCACCTTGTAAGGGTGTTGGACTTTCTTCTAAGAGGACAGAGAGACTCTGAAGACTTTGTGGGGGGTAGGGTTGAGGGGTAGCAGATTTATATATCAACATCACTCCAGCTACAACATGGAGAGTGGACTGGGTGGGGCCTGAGTGGATGTGGCAGGGAGGAGAGCCCATTGGCTTCCTTCTTGTCACTCCTATGACCATGGTCCCCAGTTCAGAATTTGGCTGTCTCTTGCCTTCCAGCAGAAGACACTGGTACTGTTTTCCCCTTGAACTGCACCTTCCATGTGGCTGCTGGACTACCTTTCAACTTCTCTCAACAGAAACGAAAACCAGTGATCCTTCATTGTGCTCAAAATAAAGTTAAAACTATTTAGCTGGCCACAAGTCCCTTTAAACCTGGCCCTTGTCTCCCTCTCCAGTGTCACACACAACCACTTGTCCTCAAGTACCCTATGCCTTAGTCCACTAAAAGGGGATTTGAGAGGCAGAGAGCAGTTTGAGCGGAAAGGCCCAGAGGAGCAAAGTACCCGAGCCAAGGCTGAGGCTGAGCTCCAGGTCCAGCGTGTTGATACAGCTGAGAGCACAGAAAACTGGCCCAAGCGGGGGTTTCAGACATCTGGCTTCAAGCAACTTCAGGCAGTTGGTTATGAGTATCAAGGACCAACACTTGGGAAGCACTTGGGGATAAGTCATCTGGCGTCTTGGACGTAAGACCAGAGGTGTAGTTGCTGGGAGGTGGTGATTGAGGACAGGACCCTGAGCACTGAGAGATGGCAGCTTAAGAGCAGGACCCCAACCACTGGAGAACTGAGGTTCCAGGACAGCCAGGATGCCAGCTTATAAAGAATGGGCAGGACTCAGAGACTTGGGGCTCAGAAGGTCAAGGACAAAGGCTGACTTGAGGATGGCTTGGTAAGGAGAACCATGGGAGAGCTCTTTATATTCCACCTATAAAGGGAAAAGGGGACAGAATGAATCCTGTAGTATAGGGGCAAGGCTAGATGTCAAGGCTAGAGGGAGAAGGGCATAAAGAAAGGAGCCAGGCAGCTCCTCCCATCCGCCCCCTGCCCCCCCACCGAGATCTTCACAGTTGTGGCTAGTCCACAGGACACACACAAGTCAAGAACATTTCAATTTAGCCCAATAAACCCCAAAGAGCTGTGATTACTTGGGGGGCCCATCCCAACTCAAGGTGAATGAAATCTTATATGGTTCTGAGAGCAGCTTTGTAACTCTAAGGAGGGTCTCTGGAGACCATGACTGTGCACAGTTCTCACGGTAACCAAAAGACTATGACATACTTAGAGTGTGGTGAGGTCACAGAACCCAAGCTTTAAAGTAAGTGAATCATGTGTGCCTCATTTATTTTTAAAAGAAACTTCTGAGAAGAGCTTAGAACAATTTTTCTCCCGCGAGTGCCATTTCCCAAAGGTACTCACAGAACAATAAGGTGTGACTGTAATGGCTGCACTGAGTTGTCTTCTGGACAGTGTTAGAAGGGACATAAAGAAGGTGGACAGAGAACTAAGGCAGTTGAGATGCATCGACGAACTCAGCACACGATGCCTGTGTGACTTATACGTACACCCGTATTGCTGCTGTGACTTGCACCCGTACCCGTACTGCCTGTGCTATTCAAAGAGATCACAGTCCTGCGGCCTGTGTGATCTCTACCCATGTTGCCTGTGTGATGTCAAGCTTTACTGTCTTCGCCCGTCTCTCAGAAGTTTGGAGAGGAAAGCCATTAGAGCCGTGGAAGATGAAAAGAGAGAGCTTGCCAAGTAAGAGAACTTCCTAAGATTTTTATAGTTGGTATATTAGCCTCCTAAGTTAGAAAAAGGGGGGGAAAGTGTGACAATCGATACTTGAACAAAGATGAAATGGGTTCAAGATAATGACTCTGGTGACTTAACAAAGATTTAAAAAAAGAAGAGTAAATGGGTCCATGATGGGAATTGTAAGATTCTCAAAAGACAGTGTAATGATGTCGATTGGCAAGGTTGTTTTCGGCTTATAGCAGGAGTGCCAACGTGATAAATAATGTGGCTTTAATGAGAGAAAGAAACAGGGGGTGTCATTAAAAAGCTATTGG